>NW_006399769.1:3438288-3439269 GCF_000299155.1 Elephantulus edwardii | reverse complement strand
ATTGGCATTATGTTTCATACAATTATTCCTATACAGTGTGTTTTAGAAAATTAATTACCACTGGACTATGCCCATCATTACCCCATATCCAGGTCTCTGCTGGATCTCCCCAATTTCCTTCACTCCTTCTCTCCACTTACCAAATTGTACAACCTTGTGATTTTTCCCTTACCCACCTTCACCCCTTTTCTCTCACCCCTTTCCCTCTTGGATCCCCATGTATGTTTTACTAGTTGTCCTTCAATTTCTACAATAATGGTCTTATGCAGTATTTGTCCTTATTAAACTAATTTCTCTCAGCATAATGCTCTCCAGTGTCTTCTAAGTTATGTAGTATTTTTTAAAAAAATGTTTTAATCAGAGATGCTGGCTTGGTGGTAAGGAATTGAGCTGCCAATCCACAAGCATGTGGTTCAAATTTACCAGCTGCTCCATGGGAGAAGGATGGGTAATTTCCTCTGGGGCAATTTACTGCCTCTGAAAAATCCACTGGAGGGTCACTTCTGAGTCAGTTCTCACTCAACAATATTCACAACATTGAAAAATCCTGACCAAAAAGGAAAAAATGTACAACAGCATTTCAAATTTTCATGGGATTTGTCTTCCTAGAATAATGACAGCTAGAGGAATCTCTGAAACTATTGCCCCGGGAAAATATTTAAATTTTAAAGTAAACATACCCTATTTTAAAAAATAAACCAACATTTTAGCTTAACTAGTGAAAAATGTTTGCCTGAACATTGCATTGCTCTCTTTTAAGATCTCTCTAGGAGATCAAACTGACAGTAGCAACTCAGGTGGTTAGATAGGAACTTCAGAAGACAATGACTTTATGTTATTTGAGGAGGGACAATTTAGGAAGAAGGGTGAAAATATAAGAAATAGAATCAGTATCATGGAACTGTTGTTGTTATTGTTATGTGCCGTCGAGTTGTTTTCGACTCATAGCGACCCTATGCACAACAGCCCTAAACCCTGCTC
>NW_006399769.1:3404573-3435608 GCF_000299155.1 Elephantulus edwardii | reverse complement strand
TTCCTAGTCTGTCTTAATCTGAATGTTCAGATTTAGAGGAGTATCTGACAGACAAGCAATTTGTGGAGCAGTGAAAGATAAATCCCTTATTGTGGGATATTCTATCACACTGCTTTCATGGAACTGTACATGTAGAAATTGTCAAATTAGTGTATATTCTGTTGTGTGCTAGTATCTTCTCAAAAACAACAAAAGAAAATAAACTATTAACCAAATGCAAACATCTTTTGTTATTTCAAGCTATAAACAGCTATTCCGGAATCTTGACCTGATTTATTTAGGGGATAGAAGAATATACTGTTTTTTACTGCTTGACATTTGCTGTCTTCCTATTCCAAGTACATTTTGGTGTACTTCTCGACTCTTCCAAAGAATACTACTAAATTGAATGCTTAATATGGAAGACAAGCTCCTAAAGTGGGCCCGGAGTAATGGTGGAGGGTTTGTGTGATGATGCACCATGTGCAGCCACATGCCTTTCTCCACTCACTTAGGTTGTCAAGTTGACTTGAGACTTGTTGGCTCAATCACACACAGGATTGGATACCTACTCTCCAGACCTGTCCACGTGAGTCCTCTCTATCTTTGACTTCTATGAAGCAATAGCCAGAGGTTGGTGAATTTAGAAATTTAGAATTTGGACCAAAGATAATAAGATGTTTTATTCCTCCTAGAATTTAAGCTTCATGTGTCAACCCATCGTTTGCCCAATGTCTGCTAATCTACGTAGTTGTTATTCCTATTTCACTCCTATTACTTCAATTGGGAACTTTCTGGAGATGAGGGAAAGAGAAAAGAAATGATAGGAACCAAGATAGGAATCTGACTTTGTAGGATTCGTGACTACAATGCCATGAAATGTCAGTAACACCTCTTGGTATTCAATAGGTTTCCCAGATTCTGTGCCTGGTCACAGTATTTATGCTATTTCTCCTCAGCCTGTGATCATCCTGACATAATGGTTATTGTTGTATGTTCATAACACTTAGCAAATAAATATATGTGAAACAGATGAAGTTAAATAGATATTGTCACTTTTGCTTCATGGGTGTAATTCAGAGAAGCTAAGTAATCTACCAAAATCACACAGCTAGTCAGGGATGGCTTTGGGAGTGACAGAAGCTGGCTTAATTCCCAGGTTTGCTCCTCTCCACAGGATGAGGCAGGGAGATGCTTTCCTTGGCTCAGCCCCATCTCATCCGGATAGGGAAACTTAGGCTCACAGCGATTACATGCACGATCTATGACAGCGTGTTCATCTGGTCCACTTATCTGCTGTCTATCTTCTTTACTAGCAGAGATACTTTGGGCATAGTTCTTATTAAATTAAGCATGAGATTAAATCATTTCTTTAAAGCCTTCTACCTGTCCATTTCCCCAGGGCAGTTCTTTATTAAATGATTTCTCAGATTTTCCGAATGACTCAGTCTGTGTGATGGTGGTATGCCAGGAGAAGAGTGAGAGAAAACAAAGTGATGAAGACCAAGAAAGACAGCTGTACAGGAAGACTTCAGTGTGCTTGAGATGTGACAGATAGAGAATCTGAAACCTGTCAACTCTGAAGCTCCACTGGCCCGAAGACCAGTTTTGGATGTGACTCAAAATGTACTATTTAGAAATCAAAAGGGCTTTCTGAGCTCCTCTTTCCCATATATATATAATTGTGAATTTAATGAAAGTTTACAGAAAAGTTGGATTTTCATTCATTCATTCATTGTTGCACATTTATCCCATGCCCCTCCCCCAGTTCACTTTCTTTTCCCTCCCTCTTTCTTAAGTGCTTATTTTCCTTAGAAGGAAAACTGTTAGACAACTCTTAGCAACCACTCTTTTCTAGGCCTCAGAAGTGAGTTGAAAAGAAGAGGGAGATTGAGTTAACACCAGGATCCAGACTTCATTCACTCTGTCATTGAATCAAGAGGAGCTAGCCAGATGGCCAAGGCCATTCTTGCTGTGAGGGCTCTACTTGATTTCTGCTCACTTGTTTGTTTTTATGGTTTGCTATTAGGGATACAATATTTATCTACTAGTTTCTTTTATTGAGAATCATGGTTCACATAGTGCTACTTCCTTATAGCTTGTATATGTATGTGCTTGCTTGTTCATTGCTTGCTCTTATGAGCACAGAACTTGTCTGTCAGCTGCTGTAGTAAAGTAGCTTACTGGGTGCTCTGATGCTGGAAGCAGTACAATCAAGCTGTAAAATTTTAATAGGAGCAGCTCACCCATGGTGAACAGGTTACAATGGAGCTTTCAGATTGAGACAGATTAGGAAGAAGGACTGGCAATTCATTTCTGAAATAATCAGTATTTGAAGACCTTAATAACAGCACAGGAATACTATTAGACGCAGTACTAGCTGTACAGCTGTTAGAGCAAAAGCATTTAAAATGAGAAAAAAATAGCTGTAAATATCCATTAATATGTATGCCATGAATACAGAAAATTGGAAGTTGTCAAAAATGAAATGAAAACAGAACGTATAAAGGCATTAGCAAGCTGAGATGGACTGACATTGGCCACTTTGAATTAGGCAATCATATGTTCATATGATTCTGGGAATGAAGGAAAAGGGTGTTACATTGATAGTTAAAGAAAGTGGCATATGATAAAAGAGTCAGTGATGATGAAAGAAGACATTCAAGATGCATTGAAGACACTGGCAAAAAATAAGGTCCCAGGAAATCAATAGGAATTAGTTTCATTCCTAAGAAAGGTGATCCAACAGAATGTGGGAATTATCAAACAATATCATTAATATCACACACAAACAAAATATTACTAAGATTATCCAAAAATGGCTACAACTGTACATTGACAGAGAACTTCCAGAAGTTCAAGTTGGGTTAGGAGAAAGAGGTTATTGCACGAGGAATATCATTGCTGATGTCAGATAGATCTTGACTAGAAGCAGAGACTGCCAGAAGAATATCTATTTGTGTTTATTGACTATGCAAAACGATTTTACTGTGTGCATCATAATAAACTATGGCTAAACATTGAGGAAAATAAAAATTCCAGAACACTTAATCATACTTCTACAAAACTTATACCTACACCATAAAGATATTGTCCAAATGGAGCAAGGGAACACTATGGGTTAAAATCAAGAAAGGCATGCATCAGGCCTCTATCTTTTCTACATACCTGTCCAGTCTGTATGCTGAACAAATCATTAGAGAAAGTGGACTTTGTAAAGAAGAATATGGTATTGGAAAGACTAATCAACAGCCTGTGCTATACAGATGATAAAACCATGCCTACTGACAGTCAAGAGGACTTAAAACACTTATTGCAAAACATCAAAGACTATATATAGCCTTAAATATGGATTTACATATCAACATCAAGAAAACAAAAATCATCACCATTGGGCAAATAGGCAACGTCATGATAGCTGAAGAAAGGACTGAATTGTCAATAGTTTACTCTTACTTGTTACCACTATTATCACTATCTGTACTAGCAGTCCAGAAATCAAAAGATGTCTTGCATTGGGAAAGTCTGCTGTCAGGGACCTCTCCAAAGTACTGAGAAGTAATGATGTCAGCTTTAAGACTAAGGGTCAAGTTGTAGTCTTTTCAATGACCTACTACACACGAGAGCTGGACAATAAATAAGGGTGACAGAGACTCTGTGGGCAGCAGCAAGCTTGTGTGGCGGTATCATAAATGTGGCCCTGTTTGTCTTCACTTGTATTATCATATGACTTTCAGGATCAAAAGGTTTCTGGTCAAGAAACAAAAGTAGAACTGTCCCATTCTGCAATGGATTTGAGTGAAAACTGCCAAAATAATCATACAACTTCAAGGACATTGAAGAAGAATCAAGCTGGATTTCTAAGGAGTAGCAGACATTTTGGCAGCACATATAATGAACCTACGTTCATTGTCATCACACCATGTCAAGCTGACTAACATGATACAATATCAAGTTTAAAATTATGTCGCAATCTGAGATCCAAGATGGCAGCGGAGATAGAGACAACGTGGTGAGCTGCGGGAGCAGTGGACCATTTGGAGGAGGGCCACTATGGCCTTCTACAGACCTCTGTTTATTGATAATTGAACAGTTAAACAGTTGATGACTGGTTTTCAGTGAGGATCGAGGCTCAACAAAAAGGAATTCAAGGATTTCCAAGGAGGAATGGGTGAGTCCCGCAGCTCCCAGCCCCCTGCTGCCGAGCCTGCACCACCGCTACAGCTCTATGAGGCTCCCACTGCTGGAACCCAGGGATTCCTTCACCCAAGATGGATGATAGGCACTGGGCCTCCCCAAGACTGGTGCAGTGGAGCCGCCACACTGCCACAAAGTGGACTTGTTCTGGGGAGAATTCTTGGAGCCAGGATGGTGGCAGCAGGAGATGCAGCCACCTGCGGGAGACTTAGCCGCCTCCAGGTTTGGGTTTCCTTGGGCAGGCCAAAGAAGAAGATCACCAATATAATGGATTGATGAAAGTCACTGTGAGTTGTCTACTTGATGACACTTAACAGTGGCAGCATGTCCAAGAGGACTGACATCCTAAATACACCACATATTTTGATCTGTTGAATGCTTCTGCCAAAAACTGTTTAGACCTGGGGGGAGTCTGTTCACAACTCTCAGGTTCCCTTTGACATTTATGAAGGGGGAGGGCAGTGACACCTACTTCAAATTGCAGTATGACCACTTATGGGGGGGGGGGCTAAAAGTAGTGGTTCTGGAATTGGGGACATTGTCCCTGGCCACATAGTCTTCGGTCAGGCAAGGGGTCCAGCCAATTGGTGGGAGAGTGTGCTAGCCAGCCCCTGGGGGGTGTTGCCATGCTCAGAGCGTGCCGTCTTTGGCACCCAGCTCAGGGTGAGCCGTCTTTGGCCCTCGACTTGGGGCAAGCTGTCATGGTCCTCAGAGTGAGCTCCTCAGTCCCCAGGTTGTGCCATCTGACCCCTGGGTAGAAAAAAATGTCTAGGGTATTCAGAGAATTATATCTAGGCTACTTTCCACCACTCTCTTCCCCAGTAAACCTTAAAGTAACACCCCCAAAACCCTTCTATTAGTGACTCACAATTTTGTTTTCTCTAGGTTTGCTCCCTTTCCTATAGGTAACCTTAACACTGAGTTTTACTCCAGACCTGACCCTGAACCCAGTTCTAGTGACAAAAAGGAAATACAACTGCCAGCTAAGGAAGCAAAGGAGGATGGAGCCTCTGGGTTCAACCAGCCATCCTCACTGGACCCACCTGGGAAAACACTTTGCAGTCCAGAGGAGAGTAAATGTCAGTAAAATATCTTCTAACACAACAAGAAGGTAAGCAGCTTTAACCCAAGACCACCAGTAAGGTAAGGTGATAAAGTGTCCTCCCTTTCCCCCTTCACATCAACGCCCCTGTTCAGCATGAAGAAGCCAGAGAGTCTAGGTCCAGTTCCCAAATAAATAAGACAGTTGGTTTAATCACCATTGGACTACCTTACCATTTTCCTGTAGCATTTGGTCCCCACTGGAACCTTTTAATTTCCTTCACCTGCTCCCCCCACCAACCAAATTGTGCAGCTCTGCAACTGCATCCCTGCAATTTTCATCCCTGCTCATCCTCACCCTTCTGCCCCCAACCCTCACCTCCTTGTACCCCCAACATGTTTTTCCCAATAAAATAAAAAAAATATATGTCACAATCTGATCACTTACCATGAACATGTGTGTTTTTATGAACCCACATTTTCAATAAATATGTTAGACCTATGGTGTAAAAAAAATATTTTCTGTAACTTCTCATTAAAATCACAATTAAGAATATAGAAAAACGTACCACAATTTCTTAATCTATTCAGTTGTGGTTGGACATGTGGGCTGTTTCCATGTTCTTGAGGTGGTGAATAACACTGCTATCAATATTTGGTGTACAAACCTATGTTTGTGTCTCAGTTTTCATTTCCTTGGGGTATATTCCTAGGAGTGGAATAGGGAATTTCTATGTTCAGCTTTTTGAGGAAATGGCAAACTTCCTTCCAGAATAGTTGTACCATTTTGCAATCCTACCAACATTAGGTGAGTTCACACCTCTCTACATTCTCTCCAACTGCTTGCTGCCCTGCTAAATTTTGCCACTGTAAAGAGGGTGAAATGATACCTCATTCTGGTTTTGATTTGCAATGGAATACTGTGAATCACTTAGGAGCAATGATTTCAAAAGCCACTATATAACTTGGGAAAGACTAGATAGCATTTTACAAACTGAACTAACTCAGTCTCTTAAGGACAAATACTGCATAAGACCATTATTGTAAAAATAGAAACGTTTATTGTTACATATATTGCAAAAATAGTAAAACGTATATGAGAATCCAAGGAGGAAAGGAGTGGGAGCAGAGGGGTGAAGATGGTAGGTGTGAAATCGTGGGGTTGCACAATTTGGTGAGTAGAGAAAGGGGGAAAGGAAATGGGACAGTTCAAGTGGGGACCTAAAAAGACGCAGAGACTTGTACACCAGTGTTTATAGCAGCGTTATTCACCATTGCAAGAACATGGAAACAGCCCAAATGCCCAACCACAATGGAATGGATTGAGAAATTATGATACATTCACAAAATGGAATAGCATGCAGGAGCAATGAATTTTTAAATTACTACCTAACATAGGAGGGATTGGAGAGCTAAGTGAATGCAATCTCATAAAGACAAATACTGTGTATGACCATTATTGTAGAATGAATATGAGGATCCAAAGGAGGGTGCGTGCCTAATCATAGCACAATACAATTTGATGGGTGGGTGGAGGGATTGGTAAAGGAAAGGGGAAAGTTCAATGTGAAAAAGATTGTATATGAACTTAACTTTATGAATTTTGTATGTAAACCACCAGTGTATTTTTTTTAAGTGGGGGAAAGACCCTCAATGAGATGGATTGATAAAAGGACTGCAGCAATGGGATCAAGTATATCAGAGATGATAAGAATGACAGAGGATAGGACAAGCTTCAGATCTGTTGTTCATAAGGTCATATTTACTCAGTAGCACTTAACAATAACTATAACAACAATAATAATGTCAAGGAACCAAGGCCCCTCTGACCAGAAAACCTCCCTAGAGTGGAATTGGGGACTGAGAGCGTGAAGAACCAAAAAACCAGCCATAGTCTCATCATCACAGCTATGAAGACTGAGTTACAAAGAGAGTAAACAAGGGAGCAGAGATCAGGCAGACCTCAGTACCATTAAGAAAGAAGAGCCAGAAAAAGAGTGTATTCTTTGGACCCAGAAGGCTTATACTGTGAACTTCCCAGACCTAGAGGAAGGCTGATACCAAAACACATGGAGATCTCCAACAGACACCAAACCCATAGATGTTGAAAAGAGACCAAGATCTTCCTCTGGAGCGGACACAAAAAGAAAGCCTTCCTTAGGTCTGACACCCAGAATTCAAGAAATTTATTCACCTTGAAACAGTAAGACATTACATTTCTGTTTGTTAACGCCATCTATATCTGTTAAGGAAGCACTAGAAAATTAAGATAGGGTACTAATCTGATTGCTGTCTTGGGCCTGTCAAGCCCCAAGGATGATGGCATAATTTCAACTTCAAAGCCCAGAGAAAGCTGGCTACCACGCAATGCAGCAAAGTCAAGATCACTGTGCTTGGATGAGAACACCTAGATCCTAATAAGAGCCTCCCATGTGACATTGACAAGCCTCTCAGCCTTCGAGCTTTTGACTGTAAAAAAGTTGAATGGAATAAGATTGTGTAGGACCTTACAATACCATGTAGTGCTCCTGCAAAAGAAATCAAGTGATCTTGATATTACTAGGTCATTGTGAAGAAGAAACTTTAATATTTCAGAGAAACAAGCATTCAATTTTTCAAGTAAAGAAGTATCTCCCCCGCTTTATTCTTTCTAAAAGTATATCCATTATTTGGGTCTCAGTTCTATTTTCCACAGGGTGTATTCCTAGCTGGATCACTGGTAGTCATAGCAGTGCTATTTACAGCAGCAAGAAAATGGAAACAGCTTAAATGTCCATCAACAAATGAATGGATTGAGAAATCATGGTACATTCACATGATGGAATATTATGCAGCACTCAGGAGTAATGCTTTTGAAAAATACTATATAATATGGGAGAGACTGGAGAACATTATGCCAAAAAACTAACTCTGTCTCATAAGGACAAATATTTCATAATATTATTACTGTAAAATCAGAGGATAACTAGTAAAATTTGTATAAATGTCCAAAGGGGGAAGAAGAGGAGGCAGGGGAACTGAGGGAGGTGGGGAGTGGAAATTACAGGGTTGCAGAGTTTGGTGGACAGAGCAAGGGGGTAAAGGAATTAGGAAAGATACAGTGGGAACCTGAAAAGACTGTATAACAGTAGACATAGATCAATAGTGATTAAATGTATAAATGACAAAGTATGGGAATGATAGTATTAAATAGAATATGAATAAAGAATGTGTGAAACACAATCTATATGAATGAGAATCAATGTATATGAATTTTGTGTGAAAGCCAAAATAAAATTTAAAAAATTAATAAATTTTTTTAAAAAAGCACATTCATTATTTTAAAGAAAGAAATAGCCCCAACTGGCCATGCAAGAGAAATAACTCTGATTTTCTGAAGTACTTTAATTGGTATTCTATCAATTCCTGGGCCTAATTTTTTGCCAATACTTTCAGTGAACTCTTTCCTTCATTACCATTAGATACCACTTCCCTAAATGGTTTAATGTTGTCTAATTTTTTTTTGGTACAGTGATGGTGTGTACTCCTTCCATCTTCCTTTGGTGTTCCCTGTATCATTCAAGATTTTGCCCATAGAATCCTTCAATATTATAACTAGAGGCTTGAATTTATTCTTCAGTCCTTTTAACCTGGGAAATGCTGAGCATATTATTCTCTTTTGGTTTTCTAACTCCAGCTTTTTCACATATTTCATTGTAATATTTTGTTTTCTTGAGCTGTTTTGGAAAATCTTCTGTTCCTTTTTTTCATATTGACAAAAATAGTGTGATTTATTTATAAATGAGAACAAATCAGTCATAAACTGCTGATTTTTATTGTTGATGTTGTTTCTCCACTAATTTTCTTTTTCTACAGATGTAACCAATTTGATTCCTTTATAGTTTGTCAGTCAAGCTCCATGTGGATAGTGATAGTTTATGGTTTTTAAAAAAGATATTTACAGTGAGTAAAAATGAATAAATCATTCATTGTAGAACATTCTGTTATTTGTCCAGCTTCATTTCTGCCTGTCACTGCATCCATGTTATTCAACTACTAATATTTCTTTGCTTCCAACATTTGCATTCCAGTCATGAATTATTATTACTGCACATTGATTGTATATTCAATCAATTTCAGACCGGAAAAATTGGTAGAAGTCTTCAATTTCTACACCTTTGACATAAGTGTTTGCAGTTGTGGTGCAAAGCTAAAGGCACTTGGTTCTAATCCTTGGCTGTTCTGTCAGAGAAAGATGGGCCATCTCCTTTCATGTGGTTTATCACCTCTGATACATCTGCTAGTGTCACCTATGAGTTGGTTCTAGTGTGTATTTGAATAATAGTTGTATTAACAGTTTTTCTTTGTATGTGTATGGCTAGCATTCTTTCATTCACAGTACTCTGCATCAGGATAGATCTGGAAATGTTTTTATTTACTATGACTGCAACATCATTCTTCCTCAATTTGTAATTTTTGATACAATAGATTATATGATGGTTAGATTTTTTTTAAATTAATATACCCTCCCACAGCTCATGAGGTCTTTGTTCATTAGTGTCCATGGCCTCAAACCTGTTCTTGAGATAGTTTTAAAAATCAAATGGGATAGACTTAAAGTCAAATTTTGGTCCTTGTGGGTTTGATTAATTTTCTTGAGCTTCAATTTGAACTTTTATATGAGTAGATGATGATCTGCACCACAAACAGCACCTGACCTAGTTTTCATAGCTAATAGTGAACTTCTCCATCAATACTTTCCACAGATTCAATCAATCTGATTGCTGTAAAGACAGCTAGATGAGGTCTGGGTGTATAGTCAACATTTATGTTTCTTATAAAAAGTATTTGCAATGAAAGAACTATTCTATCAATCTATCTCCCGCCTCACTTCTGTCACCAAGTCCCTATTTTCCAACTACTGATTCTTCTTTCTTGTTTCCAACTTTTGTGTTCCAGTCATCTATTATTATTATTGCTTGTTTGATTGATTTCCAACTGGAAAAATAGAAATATTCTACTTCTTCGTCTTTGGCTCTACATATATTTGAATGATAGTGGTATTAACAAGTTTTCTTGTATGTATATGGATATTATCCTGTCACTCAATACATTGTGTTTCAGGATGGATCTAGAAATGGTCTTCCTCACTTTTTTATTTCTGGTATAGCATATCATATGATTATTTGATTCAAAATTATTCATGCCAATTCATCTCATTTCACTGTTGCCTATTATGTCATTATTTATGTGGTCTATTTCTCCCTTAACAATGTCCAGTTATCCTACATTCATACTTCTCACATTCCACAGTCCAATTGTTACTATCTACTTGAAACTGTTTCTCCTCTTTTCTGTTTCCCAATATAAGTGGTTAGCATACGGTGCTATATTTGCTAATCTAATCAAAGTTTACAGTAGTGTACATAGGGTTTTCCAAGGCCTGTTATTTCAGAAGTGGATGACCAATCATTCTTCCTAGTCTGTTGCATTTTGGAAGCTTAACTTTAGAGCAATATCTGACAGACAAGCATTTTACCCAAAAGAGCATATAAAAGACATTTCCCTTTTACCCAGCTAGAGGGGTGCGTCAGGGATGCATCCTGTCTCCATACGTTTTCAAGATACATGTGGAATAGGTCATTTGGGAGACTGACCTTTATGAGGACGTGGCATCAGAATTGGAGGAAGATTCATCAGCAACCTGAGTTATGCAAATGACACAACTTTGCTTGCTGAAACTGAGGAGGACCTGAAGCCTTTGCTGCAGAAGGTCAAAGATTACAGTCTCCAAAATGAATTGAAGCTCAACATAAAACAAACAAAAAAACACCACAAAGATTCTCTGATCCAGTTGGCACCATCATGATTGTTGGAGAAGAGATTGAAATTGTTAACAATTTCAGCTTGCTTGGTTCCACAATCAACACTCTTGACCTCAGCAATCAAGAAATCGAAAGACAAATTAATTGCACTGGAAAATCTGCTCTTAGGAACCTCTCCAGAGTGCTGAAGAACTATGTCAGTCTAGAGACTAAAGTGTACTTGATCCAGGCTATGGTCTTTGCAATTACTTGCTATGCATCAGAGAGCTGGACCATGACTAAGGATAACAGAAAAAATAACTGATGCCTTTGAGTTATGGTGCTGGAAAAGATTATTGAACATTCCATGGATTGCCAAGAAAACAAACAGATTTGCCCTGGAGAAAGTAAGCTCATTGGAGGCTAGGATTTTGATCTCTATCTCATATACTTTGGACATGTTGCTCAGAGGGATTGGTCCTTGGAAAAGGACATCATACTTGTAAAGGTGAAGGGACAGCATAGTTTACGAAGACCCTGGATGAGGTGGATTTACACAGTGACCAGAGCAATGGGGGCAAGTGTATTAGAAACAGTGAGACTGACACAGAATAGCACAGATTTCCAAGCTATTGTGCATAGGGTGGCTATTAGCTACTCAATGGCACATAACAACAACAACAACGACTGTCTGATTCAAAGTGGCCAATATCAATCCATCTCAGCTTACTAATGCATAGAATGTTGATATTCATGCATTCTGTTCTATCTTCCAATTATTAACAAAAGTTAGCAGCAGTTTCTACTCATTTTTTAGTGCTTTCTCATCTAAAGGACTAATCTTCAAGCACTATATTTAACAATGTTTTTCTGTTACTCATAGGATTTTTAAAGGCCTATAATTGCAGTAGTGGATTGCCAATCCTGCTTCTTTAGCTTGGAAGTTCCAATGAAACCTTTCCGCCACAGTCTTTGAAATATCAGTGGCATAGCTTGCAGCATCACAGCAACCTGCAAGTCATCCTGTACATCTGACGAATTTTGTACTCCTAAGAGAAAACTATAAACAAGCACACATATGCACACTAACTAAAATATGGGCAGCAATACATAAGTCAGCTCTCCCCCACCTCAATACTACAAACTGGCAGATATGAACAGTACTGTATGAGCAAACCACAAAACAAGCAATTATACAAATAGCACATAATAAACTTGAACGTTATGGCAACTGTGTGCTGAGGCTATGTCAAGAGATGGATACTCAGCCTGGAGCAAAGTTTCTGTTGGGCTTAAAAGAGCCTGGGCTAGTCCACCTAGTTAAAGATAGTGTCTTTGCCAGTCCAGGGTATAGGTATCTCCCAGTCAGAGGATGTGCCTCTAACTTGGGGTCTGTTTGTAGGGTAAAAGTGCCACAGTCTCTGTAGACTCTAGGCCTATTCTGAGAGTTTCTGGCTCCAGAAACCAGCTGGCATGAGCTTGGCCTGAGGTAGAGCTGGGTCTTGATGAGTGCAGGTAGTGTAGGGGGGGAGGGGGGAGGGGGACGCATTATCTTATAATTAGTGGCAGTGGGGGTGGGCATAGGAGACGAAAGCTAGATTTTACATTCTGAGTTATTTGGATACTGCCACTATTTGCCTGAGTTTTTACACCACGTAGACAGAGGTTCAACATGGTCAAGTCATGGTGTTTGCAGTTCTGTGTTCGGTTGCTCTCCTCTTTTAATATTTCAGTTTAGTCTTTCCCCTCAGTTGATGTTTGAAGTACTTCCGGTTCTGCCATTGTCCTGTGGCCACCCTGTAATAAGCCAAGGTGGACAACCAATGGCAAGGAAGAGGAGTAACTAACCAGGTGGTGGGGCTCACAGTCTCCTCTCCAATCCAGCACCATTGAGGCTGGTGGAGGTGGTAAAAGTATGTCTGTGAGAACAAGATGGATTATTCTTTGCAAGTAAGAGAAGCCTCATAAACTAGTAAAGCTACTTCTTCTTTTATGAGGAAGAAATTTCAGCAACATTTTGTCCCTCATCTTGGCTCCTATGAATTCCTTTTGAATATGCCAACAATCTCCGATTTATACTTCAGTCTAGACCTTTGTCTCAAATGACAGGCTCATATATACAATTCTTATTTGAAATGTCTACTTGGATGTCGTCTTAACCTAAATCTGCCCAATGCCTACCCCTGACTTTTTCTTCCTCCCCCTCGTCAATATTTCCCTTAGAATCTAGAAATTTCTACATTTAATTAAGATAAAATCCTTAGTCTTCTCTTTCTAGTTCTCCACATGTAAATCCATCAGCAAATCCCGACCACTCTGCCCCGTTGCTATGGCCACCATTCCGATCCATCCATCACATCTCACCTGTGGTAAGAGAACTGCAGCAGCCTCCTCATGCTCCTCTTGTTCCCAGTGTCCACTTACAGCACACCAGGAGGGCTTATATAAGCATGAAAATAGGTTATATAACTCCTCTGGTCATATCGTCCAGGGCCTTCTATTCCAGCTAGAGAAAAACCTCGACAAGAATGTTGGTGACCTCCTGTGATCTCTGCAATCTAGGACCTCATCACTCAGTGCTTTCTTCATCCTCACTACGCTCCAGGCTCACTGACCCTGTAGCTTCTCCTCAAGCACCACAAACACACCTCCCTGTATTCCCAGCCCAGAGACTGTTTTATAGTTCTCAATGCTGAGCCCTTCTTCAGACATCTTCAAGGCCCATGTTCCTGCTTCCTTGCTGTCTTTAGGTCTTACTTTCAGAGATCTCCCTCATTGTTCTATGAAATATGGCACCTCCTCTTCTTATTTTTCTCTTTCATTTTACCAGCAGATAGTTTAATTTATTAAAATAGATGATTTAGGCATCTGCAATGGTGACGTCTACCTCTGCTCCAGGCTCTGTGCTGATGGAGGTGATCTGCTTGACACTCTCTGGACTGTGCAAGTCAATGAGTTGCTTGTGGGTCCTCATCTGGAACCAATCTCAGTTCTTGGACCCTTCCCCACAAGGAGCCTTCCATGTAGTGATTCTCAGAGTCTTGGTAGGCATCCTAATTGTCCTTTCACCTTGAGGTTCTTCTTTTTCATGCCTCTGATCAAGTCAACACTACAGAAAAATCATGTTAGCTGATGCAACACAATTAAGAAGGCTTTTAAAAGTCGGCTAATGCTGGCTCAGAATAGCGTAAAAACTATCACCATAATTCAACCTCTTATTCTTGTCCCTTTTGTGATGCTTTATGACAGAGCAGCATCTGACACCATCTGACCTATGTGTATGTGTAAATGTTTTCATTCTTCCACTAGAATATACTCACCATAAAAGCAGAGCCTTGTGTATTTTGCTTAGTGATACATCTTTGGTTCTTTGAAAAGGAGTCACGCACCTAGTAAGAATTTAATAGATACGTTTTGAATTGATGCATTACTAAACACTTAGACACAATCTTAGTTCTTTCTGAGTCTGCTTTAGAAAGTGTCAGAAAGTCAGCAGTAGTAGAAACAGTAAAAGCAGAGGACAGAGAGTGGCAAGATCCCCAGGATAGTGTATTTAATAGGAGGAACGTCAATATCTGTTTTTAAGGAGATTACAAAATAATCATGACAATACAGCTTTTCTTATCTTAAACAAGGACAAAAAAATATTTTCCAACTGATGGTCCAGGATTCCTGAAATTTGGCTTTCAGTGTGTTCAGGACAACTTAACAATTTTTACTTCCCCATATTGTTTGAAATGATCATCTTTGATTGGCTTAATCTGAACACATCTCTTCTATTTGCAAGCAGAAAGACCTGACTCATGAGGGACACACAGAATTGTCCTCACACCTAAGTTTAAAATTTAGAGTATTCTCTTTCTCATTCTTGTCATGTAAACATCAGCAAATCCTGACCACTCCGCCCCACAATGTAGTTTTTTCCTTCTTAATCAATTTCACTTTATTCCAAAATTGAAGGGATCAAAACCAACACATGACAATAAAAATTTTTATAGTGAATTAAGAAATATAGATTGCATATTTGAGGCATACCCATTTACTACATGTTTTAAACATTGTAAAGGGTCCTTGTAAAAGGACTTCACATTTGGGACAAGACAGGTTGCACAATGGCTTCAACAATGTCCTTAAGCACAGTGGAAGCAGTGACGATGGTACAGGCCAGGCAAGGGCTCTGTCTGTCCTATCAATCCATGGGGTCACTGTGAATCTGAGTCTGTTTGATGGCACCTGGCAACAGCAACAAGAATGTATCTTCAGAATTTCTCATGTCATTATTCTGTAAATATTATTTTTAAGAGCCTCTGTATAGTCTCCATAAGTAATCATTAACCATTTCCCTCTTGTTGGATGTCTCAAAGTTTTTCTTTAATAAGTAGCATTGTTTTAAAGAAATCTTTTGTATCTCTGATAATTTCCTTTAGATTTCTCTCTGGCAAGAGAATGATTGAATTCTAAGGTTTTGAATCCTGATTACATTGAGATGTAAAAGATTTTTTAATCCTAAATTAACCCTCAGAAAAGAGTCATTTCTTTATTTTCAAGTTCTTAAGAATGATTTTTATTACTAACATTTAAAAAATAATATTTTTAATTACAAAGAACTGTTGGAAAAAGATACAGATATCCACCAGGTCTCGATCTTAGCTCAATGTCAAGAGTCTCTCTCTTGCTCTCTCTCTCTTTTTTAATATAACATTTTTATTTTATACTACTTCACTTATATACAAAGTTCATACACATTGTTTTTCAAACCAGATCTTTGCCGTTTCCTTAACCTACCCCTCCCTCCACCCATCAAATTGTGCAACCCTATAATTACTCTCCCATTCTCACCTCTGTGCTCCTACCTCCCCGCTTGGATCCTCATACACATTTTACTAGTTATCTATAGGGTCACTAGGAGTTGTCTGCGACTTGATGGCACTTCACAACACCACCACCACCAATAGCAGAGAGAGAGCAAGAGAGAGAGTGCAGTTGGCCTGGCAGACAGAAAGCCAAGCTTCCAAGCCTAAGGTGGGTGACTCTACTCCGCGGCCCTCAGGCCTGCCTTTACTTGTTTTTGGTGAAACATTCTTCTAGGTTGTGTAACCCTGGTATGTCCTCTTGCTGTACAGAGGTAACTTGTGGTTGCTGTGAAGTCGAACACTGTGACAGTGATGCTCAAATGTGTTAATAGTTGGTTACCCATAGTGGACAGGGTTTGGTGAAGCTCCCCGATTAAAACCAACTTGGAAGCAGGAGTAGCATCCACTTCCACAATAGCTTGCCTCTGGAAACCCTATGAACCTGGAGGAAGGGTGAAAGTTATACAGGAGGTGTCCAGCACTTAACAACAACACAACATCTATTTCTACAATAATGTTTTTATACAGTATTTGTCCTTACGTTACTGAGTTAGTTCATTTAGCATAATGCTCTCTAGTTCCTTCCAAGTTTGATAGTGATTTACAAAATCGTTGCTCCTGCATGCTGCATAGTATTCCTTTGTGTGAATGTAATATAATTTCTCAATCCATTCGATTGTGATTGGACATTAAGTCTCTTAAAGTCAGAATTCAAACCATTTGCCATGGAGTAGAGTTGAGCTCATGGAGACACCTTGTTTGTAAAACAAACCTGTGTTTCATAGACTTTTTTCTGGCTGTGATTTTTCAGAAGCAGATTGCAAGGCACTTCTAGGAGGTGAAGTGAGGTATTAGAACCTTCAACTTTTCATTAAACATTCAAAAGTCAAAGACATTGCTATCGAGTCAGAATTGACTCGTAGCTGACCTATAGCATGCCTTTCAAGGCTGTAAATCCCACAGGAGGAGATTTCTCCTCTTTCTCCCTGTGAGTGACTGGTAGATTCAAACTGCTAGAGAAGCATGGCCTTTGAGTTAGCAGCACAACTTCCATGACCAGACTGTGCCACAGAGTTCCATACACTAAAAAGGAGCTTATGAATACTGATGTACCCCACACACACACCATGAGCCACATTTACTCAGAATGTCTAGGATAGTGTGGATTATTTGAGTGTGCAGCTGTGGCTGTGAGTCCATGCCTCTGCTCTTCAGAGTCAGTGTGCAAGGAGCCAAAGACTTTCAATGTGGATTTTGTTATTCTGGAGGTGTGATTTCCCTCTCGTCTTAGCAACCCATTCTCAGGAAACTGACAAATGCAGCTACACTGAGATGTTGTTGATGATAAGATTCTCAATAGACCTCAGACTGGCCTTCTAACAGGACATTCTTCTTGTTTAACAGAGGAGCAATGAAGCCTTCTGCATCCACAGCCCTCCCATCCATCCCAGGGGTGGCTGTTTATCCATCCTATCTGCCTCCTGAAAGATCCATGCAGAATCTGGAGTGTATTCTAGGCCCATCTCAAGCTCTAGACTGTGAGAAAGTGAAAAAAAAAATCCCAAACCGATTGTGAAATCAGTTACTTCTCATAACAACACTCTATCAGACTTTTAAGGCTGAAGACTTTACTGGAGGACATTCTCTCTCCCGTGGAACGGCTAGTGGACTAGAACCACTGACCTTTCATTTAGCTGTCCCGTCTAAAACATACTATACCACCAAGGATTCTGTGAGCAAGGCAGTGCCCCTTTAATTTCTTACTGGGATTGAACAACATCTGAGATCAAGATCTTTTGGGTTATTTATCTACTTGTTATTTATCTAGGCAGGGCATGGGGGTGGCGGAGAGGGCCTGAGAACTACGCCCAGAGCCAGAGAGAGCAAGGGAAAACTTGGCTCAATTTATTTCACAAGTTTTACTTCTTTTTCACTACAAAAGTAACAAATGCATGCTAAAGAAATCTTGAGATATACAGGACAGGAGATAAAAACCAAACAAATCACCGATAAACTTACAACGCAGAGATGTCCAGTGAATAGTTTGGCATGGTTCCACGGAAGTTTCTCTCTTAAGCATACACACATGCACTGTGTATAATTATATATAGGGTTTCATCCTGTTTTATTTCCTGTAACATTATATCATGAGTGCATTCCTGTGTCATGAAATGTTCTTTTCAGACATAATTTGGAATGGCTCCATAATACTTTCTCATTTTCTATCTCAACATTTATTTCATTAATTTCCTATTGTTGGATATCTAGGTTATTTCCAAGCTTTCATTTTTATGAAGGCTGATGGAACTAGCATTCATCTGCAAGTCTACTTACATTTCTTATCAATCTTTACTTTAACCTTTTACCAGAAAGTCAATGTGAAATTATTAAAAAAAGCATTCCATTCTTGCACTCAGAAAAAAAATCGTTCAAAAATTAAAAATCACTGCTGTTGTTACCAGCTCATAGCAACTTCCTCTGATTTATGATGTTGTTTTGGTGGGGGTAGACTGCTGATCTTTCTTTCTTAGAGTCACTGGTGGATTCTAACTGCTGGAGACAACGTCTGGGTCAGTGGTGCAGATTGCTAGGGCCTATGTTACCCCAACTCCTTCAGAAATAAACACTAGGGCTCAAACCCTGATTCAACTTCTAAACAAGCTTGTAACTGAAGCCAACTGACTTTACCTCCCTCCACCTTAAAATTTTCATGCTCTAAAACAGAGTTCTTAGCAACTATGAAGAGATACCATATGAGAAAACCAAATAGATGGTGAATAAATTTTAAAATAAAATATCCCAGCTGGAATGGACTTTGGGAAATATGCAATGGTGCAATGCAATCCAGTCATTTCACAAATGACAAATCTGAGGGCACCAGGAGAAAGTAGCTGGGCTCCTCACAATGTCTCTGCACTGGAGTTTATGTTTACACTAGTTTTCATGCATGTCTAGAGTGTGTCACTACAATTCAGTGTGCACGATGTATTTGTCTACATGTACCTCAAATTTATCTACACTAATTTGCACATACATTTTGGGCTGACAATACTCCACTCCTTGTGAAAAATATACTCTCATTTCTGTGATTATAGACAGCTCTAGGCCAGTAGCTTGTAGAGCACTTGGGGGGTTTCAGTGAAGCTGGTCTTAGGTTAGCATTTGGGAACTCAGCTATCTGATTACTGTGATAATATTTGTCTCTGTTTTTGGTGTCCTCAAAATAATTGTTAGGGTCTTAAATAATAGGGAGGTGACATAATGCCAAAATACTACTCCACAGATTGCTCATTAATGGCAAAGGGGAAAGACTGCAATGGAGGAAAGTCATGGATCCCACCGGAACCAACTGATTGATAAATCACAGCATCAGCAGTAATGGTGCCTCCTGACAGGCTCGACTGAGAAGGACTGGGCATTGTCTATGCAGTACTCTTTTTCTTTCTCCCCTCCCTTTTAAAATGTTTTACATTATTTTTTCTGCTAGTTTATTTACAAAATTTGAATATATTGTTTTTCATGCCAGATCTTTCTCGATTTCCTCACCCCCCATCAATTTCTGTGACCCCATCATTAATCTTCCCACCTCCCACATATCCTCACCCCTCTGCTTTTCCTCCTCCCCCCTCCCTTGGATCCTCATACTCATTCTACAGTAATGGTGTTACACAGAATTTATTTGTCTATAAAGACTGAATTAGTTCACTCAGCAAAATGCTCTCCTGTCCCTTCCAAGTGAGGTAATAATTTGCAAAATCAATGCTCCTGCATGCTGCATAGTATTCCATAGTGTGAATATACCATAATTTCTCAATCCATTTGACTGTGATTCGACATCTGAGTTGTTTAAATGTTCTTGAAATGATGAATAATGCTGCTATAAACGTTGGTGTACAAATCTCTACTTATGCCTCAGTTCTCGTTTTCTTGGCGTATATTCCAAACCACAGAATAGAGGGGGCGTAATGGAATTTCTAGGTTCAACTTTTTGAGGAAGCACCAAACTGCCTTCCAGGGTGGTTGGACCATTGTACAATACCACCAACAATATATGAGTTCATATCTCGCCACATCCTTTACAACATTTATTATTTGTTGTCTTGTTAAACTTTGCCACTGCTACTGAAGTGAAATGGTATCTCATTGTAGTTTTTATTTGCATCTCTCTTATTGCCAGTGATTTGGAATGTTTCTTCACATGTCTATTGACCATGAGAATATATTCCTTTGTGAAAATTCTTTCCATGTCTTTTGTCCAATTTGTAATTGGGTTATCTTTTTCTTGTGGAGGCTCGCGAGTACTCTGTAAACTTTTGTTATGATTGTCTTGGCTGAGCTGGTATTGCCAAATGTTTTTTCCCAGTTGATAAGTTTTGGTTTCACCTTATTAGAAAAAATTTTGATGCACACAATGATTTAATGTTTAGAAGGTTCCATTCATCAATTTTATCCTTTTCAGATTGTGCATTTCTAGCTACATTTGACAGTCTTTATCTAGACTAGGCCTTCTAAGCTTGATCCTAGTTTGTCTTTTATGAAATTTATGGTTTGGGGCTTTATTCCTAGGTCTCTGATCCACCTAGAATTGATTTTTGTGTATAGTGTTAGATGAGGATCCCGTTTCAGCTTTCTGCAGGTGGCAGTCCAGTTTTGCCAGCACCATTTGTTAAAGAGGTAGGTTGTCATTTCCCCATTTGATAGATTTGATTTCCTTGTTTAATAACAGTTGATCATAATGTGCCGTCAGGTCGCTTGTGACTTATAGTGACCCTATGTACAATAGCCCTAAACCCTGCTCTATACTGTGCCAACCTCACTGTCTCCAACGCACCTATCCCCATTACCCCAGTGACGGAATCAATCCATCTCATTGAGGGTTGTCCTCTCCTGCGCTGTCCCTCCACCCTCCCAAGCATGACGTCCCTCCCCAAAGACTGATCCCACCTTGCAACATGTCCAAAGTATGTCAGACAGAGCTTCAGAATCCTTGCCTCCAAGGAACAGTTTGGCTTCACCCTCTACAGGATGAACTTATTTGTTCTCCTAGCAGTCATGATATATTCAATACTCTTCTCCAGCACCAAAGCTCAAAGGCATCAATTCTCTTTCTATCATTCCTAGTCATTGTCCAGCTCTCTGATGCATAGAAAGTAACTGCAAAGACCATGTCCTGTATCAGGTGCACCTTAGTCTCCAGACTGACAATGTTTCTCCTCAGTACCTTGGAGATGTCTCTGACAGCAGACTTTCCCAATGCAATACATCTTAGTTGGGTCTATTTCTGGATTCTCAATTCTGTTCTATTAGTCTGTGTGCCTGCCATTGTAACAGTACCATGCTGTTTTGGTTACTACTGCTGTGTAGTAGGGATTTTTTGTTTTGTTTTTGTTTTTTAATGTTTTGCGTGTATACCGTCAAATCAGATCTGACTGGTACAAGAGGAAATTGTTCCTCTTCCCCAGCAGAGCATCTATATGGTGGATTCAAACCACGTACCTCTAGGATTGCAGTGCAGCTTCTTGCTACTAGGCCACCAGAGCTCCCCTGTGTAGTAGGTTTTGAGGTCAGGGAGTGCTATGCCTCCAACTTCATTTTTGTTTCTCAGAAGTGTTTTGCTTATTCACAGTCTCTTTACTCTCCAAATATACTTTACAATTTCCCTTTCAATCTCCTTGAAAAATGAATTTGGTTTCTGTATTGGGATTGCATTGAAAATGTAGATTGCATTGAACAGTAAGATTGTCATTTTCACAATATTGAGTCTTCCTATCCATGAACAGGGCATTCTCCCCACCCCCCCGCCCTCCCCATTTCATTAGGTCTTTTATTGTCTCTTACAGAATTTTTCTGTAATTTTCTTTGAACAGATCTTTTGTATCTCTAGTTAGGTTCACTGCCAACTACGTAAATTTTGATTGACTATTATAAATGGTATTGATTTCTTGATTTCTTTCTCTATTTGTTACTGTAGAGGAATCTCACTGATTTTTGGATATTAATCTGGTATACTGACACGCTACTAAATTGATCTACTAACTCTAACAGGTTTTTTTGGTTGAGTCTTTGGGTTTTTTGTGTATACTATCATATCAGTGTATAGTGATAGTTCAACTATCTCTTTGCCAATCTGGATGCCTTATTTCCCCTTATCTTGTCATATTGCCCTAGCAAGCACTTCCAAGAAAATACTGAATAGAAGTGGTAACAGTGGGAATTCTTGTCTGGTCCCTTTTCACAAGGAAAATGCTTTTAGTTTTTCTCCATTGAGACTTATGTTGGCTGTTGGGTTTGCATATATGCTTTCACTGCATTGAGATAATTCCCTCCTATTCTAATTTTGCTGAATATTTTTATCAGGAAGTAATGCTGGATTTTGTCAAATGTCTTTTCTGTATCATTTGCTAAAATTATATGGTTCTTGTTATTTACTTTGTTAATATCATGCAGTACTCTTGCCTGATATGATTGATATATTCACAAGAATGCTGAATCAGATAGTTCCAGAAGGTTGAGCCTTTCCAATTAGCCTGAGCTCTGCTAAATTGCCATCATTATGAATGACAAAGAGGTTAAACATTACTATATTATATAACCACTTTTGTTACTATGTTTAGATAGATAGATAGAAAGAGTCAATCTGATTTCTTTGCAGTTCATCAGGAGAGGTCTATGTGAAAGTTACGGTTTGTGTTTTTTAAAAAATATATATGCAATGAATAGATCATTGCAAATACAAAATTTGATCATTCTATTTCAAGTCTCATTTCTGCACCAAGCCCATACTTTCCAACTACTATTCTTCACTGTTTCCAACTTTTGCATGCTATTAGCCAATTATCATCAATTCATCTTGATTGCATGTTTGGTCCATTTTGGACTGCAAGGTTTGATAAACATTTTCTACTTCTTCTTTGGAACTAGATGCAGAAGCATATATTTGAATAACAGTCCTATTAACAAGTCTTCCTTCTATACATGTGGGTAATGTCCTATCACTTACAACATTGTATTTCAGGATAGAATTTAAAATTTACATTTTGACCATGAACACACCATTATGCTTCTGCTTTTCATTCCCAGCATAGTATACCTTGTGATTATCTGATTCAAAGTGGCCAATGCTAGTTCATCTCATCTCACTAGTGCCTAGAATGTCTATGTTCATGTGTTTTATTTCATTTTCACAATTTCTAGTTTCCCAGCATTCAAACTATGTATTTCCGATTGTCCAATTAGTAAAGGTTTATTGGTCATTATTTTCCCTCATTTCTACTGATTTCCAATCTAGCCTCTAACACGAACACTATAACTATCTGTGTTCCTCTACTGTTCGTAGGGTTTTCAGATACTTGTTACTTAAGGAGTATATGATCATTCCTGCTTCCTAATCCATCTTAATCTGGGAGTTCTACTAAAATCTTTCTACCATAGAAAACCCATATAGCATTTGACACATAAGTGGCATATCTTTCAGTACCAACGCAATTCACAAGTAATCCTACTGACAAAGCAAACTGACAAATACTGTACCAATTAGAACAATATTCTTCCCAAATACAACAAACTGACAATTTATTTTGCATCTCTACTACCAAATCAGACTTCAGCCTAGGCCCGAGGTCTTTTTGATACTGTAAATAAAATAAAAAAAGACCTACCTTCCAGATCCAAATGGCTTCAAACAAGAGGGTCTTTGGCCCTCACCAACTTTGAATCACAATGGCTCACCTACTAGGTCCTAATTGGTTTAAATAAGCATCTCCCATTCCACAACTGACTGTTAGTTAAATAAAAAGATCCACCAGCTCACAATTGACTGTTAAGAAAATTAAAAGATCTACGTTACAGATCTCAACTGCTTCAAAATATTATATAGATGGATAAAGGAATGAAGCGGTCAATAACTTAATCTTACCTGGATCCGCAATCAATATTCTTGGTACCAGCAGCCAGGAAATTGAGGAGTAAAGATGTCAGTTTGAAGGTTAAAGTGCACCTGGTCCAGGCTTTCAATTCACTTGCTATGCATCTGAAATCTACATACTGAATAAGGATGACAGAAGAAGAGTTGATGCCTTTGAGCTGTGATGTTAGAGAAGAGTGCTGAATATCTCATAGATTGTCAAAGGAACAAACAAATGTGTCTTGGAGAAAGTGTAGCCAGAGTGCTCCTTGGAAGCAAAGGTGATAAAACTTCATCTCACATACTTGGGGCATGCTGCTAGGAAAGGCTAGAGGGACACTATGCTTGGAGAAGTGGAGGGTTGGAGAAAGAAGAAGACCCTCAACTAGGTAGACTGACATATTGACTGCTGCAATGGGCTCAGGTGTTGAGAAATTGTAACTACGACAGTGTTTATATCTGTTGTTCATAGGGTTGTTATGAGTTGTACTTTACTCAACAGGACCTAACAAGAACAACAATTTTGTCAAGATACATAACCTCTCTAAATTTGTTTTCTATTCGGCAAAATGAGAGTAAGCTCAGTAATTACTTCAGTGGTGTCATGATAATTCAAAGGGATCAGAAATGTATGCATTGCACAAGCATCTAATAAATGAAAGTAACTATTTGTGAGGAAAAAGCAGGAATTAGTAGACACAGATTCTGCTCATGGGCTTTGAATCTCGTAGGCACCTAGAGACTGCATTAAACAAGCAGTGCTGCCAGGTCAGATGCTCTCTACTGCTAAAGGCTACTTTAACATCATCATCCCCGCTACTAAAGCATCTTCCTGGATCACTTCACTGCAGATTGAACTCTCCTCTCCTATACCAAAGCCCCTGAAGGCTAAAAGTCATTCTCAATGGGGAAAGACTATAAACATTTTCCTTGCAAACAGACAAGGATGCCTACTGTCACCACTTCTATTCAATATTGTATTGAAAGTGCTTACTAAGAAAAAAATTTTTTTTTAAAAAAAGAAAGTGCTTACTAGGGCAATATGACAAGGAAAGAAAAGGCATCCAGATCTGCAAAGAGATGGTTAAATTCTCACCATAGATAGATGATATGATAATGTGTACAGTAATCCCAAGGACTCAATTTAAAAAACTGTTAGAGCTAGCGGACCAATTTAGTAGAGTGACAGGATACAAAATGAATATCCAAGAATCAGTGGGATTCTGCTACAGTAAAAAAAGAGAACTCATAGAATGAAACCAAGAATGCAATACTGTTTACAATATCCAACCACACATTGATATACTTGGGAGTGAACCTAACTATAGATACAAAAGACCTATTCAAAGAAAACTACAGAACATTTTTCCAAGACATAATGAAAGACCTAAAGAAATGGTAAAATGTCCCCTGTTTATGGATAGGAAGACTCAATATTATGAAAGTGACAATCATACCAAAAGCAATATCCCAATCCAGATACCAAATTTATTTTTCAAGGAAATTGAAAGGGAATTTGTTAAGTTTATTTGGAGAGAAAAGAGACTCTGAATAAGCAAAGCACTTCTGAGAAAAAAAAAGTCAGAACCAAAACATCATTGTACAATGATGGGTCCCAGAAATGGACCCATCTATCTATAGTCAACTGATATTCAACAAGGAAATAAAATCTACCAAATATATCTTCAACAAATGGTGCTGGCAAAACTGGTCTGCTAACTGCAGAAAGCTAAAACAGGATCCACATCTCACACCATACACAAAAACCAACTCAAGATGGATTAGAGACTGGGGAATAAAGCCCCAAATCATAAAATTTCTAAGAGACAAAATGAGCTCAAGCTTAGAAGGTCTAGTCTATGGTATAAATAGACTGCCAAATAGAGCCAGAATTGCACAATATATAGACTGCCAAATAGAGCCAGAATTGCACAATCTGAAGAGAATAAAATTGATTAATGGGACCTTCTAAAGATTTAATCTCTGTATTTATCAAAAGTTTTTCCAACAGAGTGAAAAGAAAATGTACTAAGTGGGAACAAACATTTGGCAATACCATCTCAGACAAGGGTCTCATAAAGAAAGTTTATAGAATCCTACAGGGGATCCAGAAGGAAAAGACTGATAATCCAATTACAGAATGAATGAGAGACCTTTCACAGAGGAGGACATTCAGATGGCCAATAGACACATGAAGAAATGCTCCAAATCACTGGCAAGAAGAGACATGCATATCAAAGCCCATGAGATACCATCTTACCTCAGTAGCAGTGGCAAAATTTATCCAGGGGAGCAAGTAATAAAACTTGGACAGGATGTGGTGAGATAGGAACACTTATACATTTTTGGTGGGAATGTACAATAGTATAACCACTCTGGAAGGCAGTTTGGCATTTCCTCAGAAAGCCGAACCTAGAAATTCCATATGATCCAGCTATTACACAGCTTAGAATATACCTGGAGAAAACGAGAACTGAGACACATACAGAAACTTGTACACCAATGTTCATAGCAGCTTTATTCACCATCTCAAGAACATGGAAACAACCCAGATGTCCAACCACAATCAAATGGGTTGAAAAATTATGGTACATTCACACAGTTTAACACAGCATGCAGAAGTAATGATTCTGTAAATTACTACCTAAAATGGAAGGGACTGAAGAGCATTATATTAAGTGAGCTAAGTCTCATAAAGATAAATACGGTATAAGACCATTACTGTAGAATGAATATGAAGAGCCAAGAATGGCAGAGATGGAGGAGCTGTGCTTAATCATAGGGTCACACAATTTGATAGGTGGAGGTAGGGGTGTGTAAAGTAAAGGGGAAAGAACTAGTGTGAAAAACAACGTATATTAACTTGTAAGTAAACTAGTATAATTTTTTTTAAAATGGAAGAGAAAAAAATAATTATGACATTAACTTGGGAGAGACTGGAGAGCATTGTGCTAAATGACTTAACTCAGTCACATAAGGACAAATACTGCAAGCAACTTTTATTGTAGAAATAGTAACGTAACTAGTAAAATGAGTATGAGGATCTAAGGTGGGGAAGGTAGGATAAGAGGGGTGAAGACTGACAAGTATGTAATTAAAAGGTCACAATTTGATGACTGTAGGGAGGGGTGAGTAAAGAAAATGGGAAAGATCTGGTGTGAAAAACAGTGTATATGAACTTTTTTTTTCCTCCTCAGTGTACAGCTTCTGTCAGTGCTCACAGCCCATGGGAAAGGAGGCTGGGCCATGGTTTTAGGCTGCAGTTTATTCTGGCATGGATACACGATGAAAGACCCACAGAGACGGGCCTGCCATAAATCCATTACCATACTCTGTATATGAACTTTGTAAGCACACTAGTATAAAATAAAAATTCATTTTAAAAATACTAATTGGCAGTGTAAATAAAACAAATTTTATAATATCAACATGGGAGAGTCTTTAATGTATTTTATAAGTTAATAAGAGTTAAGAGGTTCCATAGTATTTTTATTCCATTTTAAACTTTTTATTAAAATATTGGAAATAGGTATTTCCCATATTAATAAATTAAACTTAATCAGCACATATATATTAAACAGGAGAAAGTTTTTTAAAAACTCAGTTAATCCTACTAGTATAACACAACTATTTTTCTCCATTTTATTTAGCAAGGACCCCTTCTAGAAGCTGACCTCCCTCCAACTGTCTCCCTCATTTAGTATGCCTTCCTCCCGCCCATATTCTTCTCCCACAACTCAATAATTTCTTCAGTTGTTGAATGGTTCCTCTACTTTTAACTTGCAGTTAAAATTTTAGGCCTAGTTTTAATGCCATGAGTATTTTCTTTTTCTTTTTAAAAATTTCTTTAAAAATGTTTTTATTGATTTGCATATAATCATTCATATACATCATATTTTATACGTACTTTGTGATTTATACAATCATTGGTATATATTGTTCTGATTCTATTTATACTTGTATACTTGGAAAAGGCAAAACTATAAAGGCAGAGTACAAACTAGAGGCTGCTGGAGGTTGGGAAGTTGTCTACAAAGAGGTTAATTGAGAGAATTTAGGATTATAATGGAACTTTTTATAGCATGTCTATGGTGATGCTGTTGTTATTGTAAAGTGCCATCAAGTCGACTGCGACTCATAGCCACCCTATCAAAAATAGCTCTAAATCCTGCCCTATCCTGAGCCAATTTCACTGTTTCTGATGTCACTAACCCCATTACTCCAGTTGTTTTTGGATAATCTTCAGTAGGATTTTGCTTTGGTGTAATATTGTTGTTGTTGTTGTTATGCGCCATTGAGTTGCCTGCGACTCATAGCGACTCTATGTACAATGGCCCTAAACTCTGCTCTGTCCTGTGCCAATCGCACTGTCTCTGACGCTCCCATCCCGATTATCCCTGTCACTGAAACAATCCACCTCATAGAGGGCCTTCCCCTCCTGCGTTGTCCCTCCAACCTCCCAAGCATGATGTCCTTCTCGAAGGCCTGATCTCTCCTCACAACATGTCCAAAGTATGTTAGATGGAGCTCCAGAATCCTTACCTCCAAGAAGCCACCCGGTTTAACCCTTTCCAGGATGAATTTGTTTGTTTTCCTAGCAGTCTATGGTACTCTCAATACTCTTCTCCAGCAACACAGCTCAAAGGTATAATATTAGTGATTGTTTTTGTTTGCTGTGTATCGTAGAGTCAGAATCAACCCATAGCTGACATTCTGACAGGTTTTCAGAAGCAGTTAATAGCACAGGAGAGGACTGCCCATCTTCCATGGAGCAGCTAGTGGCCTCGAACTGCGCCACGTGCCTTTGGGATTGCAGTGCACCATCTTGCTACTAGGCCACCAGAGCTCGCTATATTAGTGATACTGTTTGATAATTTCCACACTCTGTTGGATCACCTTTTTATTTTTTGAATGGGACTAAATATAGATCTCTTCCTGTCAGTTGGCCAGGTAGCTGTCCCTGGATTTCTTGGCATAACCTGGTAAGCACATTCATGGCCGCATCTGTTTATTGAAATATATCAATCGATATCCATCCCCTACTGGGGCCTTGTGGTGATTGACACACTATTTTACATTACCTTATGCTGAGTTCTGTTGGAAGCGTTGCTGGCCTAGTAGGAGTCATACTGCCAATGCAAAAGCAGCCTGTTCAAATATACCAGCTGCTCTGAGGAAAAAAAGATGGAAAATATCCTCCCATGTAAGTTTACAGCCACTGAAAACCTCCTGGAGGGTCATCTAAAAGTTGTTTCTGACTGGATAGCATTTAATAAAAATAGGCCGGGCTCTCTAGAGAGGCAAAACTAAAGAAATACAGATATAGATACATTAGTATAGACATATAGATAAAGATGATAATTCTCCAACTCAAAAGTTTTTTTAAAAAGTAAAAAAAGTATTTCAAACAATAACTGATGAATGAGACTGAATTAAAACATTGACTAAAGAAAACTGCAGAGCACAGACCTATAAACAGCATGGTGCAATCATTCTAAACAACTATTCAAGTGGTGTGAGAATAAATGAACTAGTGAACCCACAAAAACAATGACAGTAGCAGCATACACAGCAAGTTAAAATCTGCTACACTGAACTGAGCATTGAATAATGAGGATAAGTAGACATAGAACTACAACCAGTGCAGGGTGGTCATCTTAAACAGCTATCCACTTGACATTAAAATCCAGTAGGGTGGTGTCTTCAGCAAATTAAAGGGTACAACTGAAGGGGTAGAACTGTCCCTTGTACCCTGTGTCCACCCCATCACTGTTGACCAGGTGGTGAGCAGTGTTCCTCCATACACTCTTATTCTCTTTTACTCACCAAGACTCAGCTACCTCAGGCCAGGCCCATGTTATCCTCATTCTGGGGCCTGAAATTCTCAGAATGTTTCTCCCAAAGTCTGCAGATTGTGCCATTCCTGTACTATAAACAGCCTCCACCTTTCCCAGTATGATGTCTTTTTCTAAAAGCTGACCTCCCCTGACATCATTCCAAAGTGTGTGAGACCATCCTTGCTCTAATTATCACGGATAAGGATATATACATTAGCATTTTTAAAAATGGATATATTTGTCTTCTTTTAATTTTTATCCATTATGAACACTTGGGTAGTTTCTATCATTTTGCTGTTATAAGTAATTCGGCAATGAACATGGCTGTGCATGTATCTGTTTGTGTCCAGTTCTTATTTCATTGTCTGGTGGCCTAATAGGTCGTGCTGGCAACCCACATGTAGGCAGTTTAAATCCTTTAGCTTCTCACAAGAGAAAGATGGATGTCATGGATCTCTTTCAGTTGATTAACTAGCTTGCCCATATGGGAACCCTTAAGCTCAAGCAACAGGTAGGACAGAGTCACCTCGAGACACGTGAGAAACCACATTCAGAAGGGAGTAACAGATTTCCTGCTCTGTCATCAAAGCACTTTCGGGGGAAAAACTGCTGTAAGGCCCGATGAAAGCACAAAAATATAGATGCTTCAAAAAACATTGCCATTCTCTGTGTAATTTTAGAGTTACAACAGCCTAATATCTACTAAGAAAAATATCAGACAATGTCTAGAAAGCAAAAATCCACCTCAGCCATCATGAAAAAAAACCCCAAAATAACCCTTCTCATTAAAAAGCAGACCCAATTATACCTCAGACAGAGAAAACCAGAGGAAATATGTTGATGTAGGGTTGCTTTATCAGCTACATAAAAAGATACAAATGTGAGAAGAAACAATGGAAGTCAATAAGAGCCAATACCTCAGAGACAATAGCCCTGAAGAAATATATGGATGAGGAGCAACTAGAACAGATATGGAGGAAAATGCAAAAGATAGAAGAAAAGAGGTGGTACAAGAACTTAAAAAAAAAAATCACAAGACAGGAAGGCACAGCCAAAACAGTACTGGAAATAACAGAAAAGCATGAAAATCTAATCCAGAATTTTATGACCAAAATGGCAGACATGTCCAATATGCTGGTAGGACAAAAAAAAAGAAGGACTGAAGAGATGGAACAGAAGGTTGGTGAACTGGAAGAAAATGCCTCACTAGAAAAATACTAGAAGAAAAATAGAGATGAGACATAAAGAAAATATTAGAATCACATGGAATAACATAAAGTAGAATAACATACATATGATTGGAATTCCAGAACAGAGGAGTGACAGGGAAATCACTGAGAAAATTGTGGAAGAAGTTGTTGTTGTTATGTGCTGTCGAGTCGCCTGCGACTCATAGCGACCCTATGTACAACAGCCCTAAACTCCGCCCTGTCCTGTGCCAA
>NW_006399769.1:3381377-3392193 GCF_000299155.1 Elephantulus edwardii | reverse complement strand
TCATTGGAGAAACACTAAAAACATTTTCCTTGTGAACAGGGAACAGACAAGAATGCCCACTGTCACCACTTCTATGCAATATTGTATTTGAAGTGCTTACTAGGGCAATACAACAAGTTGTTGTTGTAATGTGCTGTCAAGTCGCCCGCGACTCATAGCAACCCTGTGTACAACAGCCCTAAATCCTCCTCTATCTTGTGCCAATCTTACTGTCTCTGACACATCTCATACCATACACAAAAATATGAAGAGACTGCCAAATACATCCAGAAATACAGAATCTCAAAATGATAAAATTGATTAATAGGACCTTCTAAAGATTAAATCCCTGTGCACATCAAAAACTTTTTGCAAGTTAGAAAAGAAAACCTACTGACTGGGAAAAAACATCTGGGAATACTATCTTAGACAAGGGTTTCATAAAAGTTTACAGAATACTCCTGTACCTCTGCAAGAAAAAGACTGATAACACAATCACAAAATGGGCAAAAGACATGAAAGAATCTTCATGGAGGAAGATATTCGAATGGCCAACAGACACATGAAGAAATACTCCAAAACACCAGCAATAAGAGAGATGCAAATCAAAATCACAATGAAATACCATCTCAGTCCAGAAAAAGTGGCAAAGTTTAACAGGACAACAAATAATAAATATTGGAGAGGATGTGGTGAGATAGGAAATCTTATACATTGTTGGTGGAATTGTACAATGGTACAACCATTCCGGAAGACAGTTTGACACTTCTTAAAAAAACTGAACATAAAAATTCCAGATGACCCAGCTATTTCACTACTTGTAATATACCCTGAGAATATGAGAACTGAGGCACAAACTGAGATTTGTACACCAATGTTGATAGCAGCATTAATCACCATTGCAAGAACATGGAAACAGCCCAAATGTCCATCCACAAACAAATGGATTGAGAAAGTATGGTATATTCACACAATGGAATACTATGCAACATGTAGGAACAATAACTTGGAAAATTATTACCTAACTTGAGATGGACTAGAGAGCATTATGCTGAGTGAACTAACTCAGTCACATAAGGATAAATATTATATAAAACTGTTACTGTAGAATGAATATGAGGATCCAGGAGGGGTGGGAGAAGCTGGAAGCAGAGGAGGAAGAGGGAATGATTCATTGGGTGGTACAATTTGATGGTTGGGGGAGGTCAGGGAAATGGAAAGAATTTGTTCAGATTTGTATTTGAATTTTTTAAGTAAACTGGTTGTTGTTGTTATGTGCCGGGGAGGTGCCTGTGAGTCATATGACTCTATGATCAATAGCCCTAAACCTTGCTCTGTCCTGTGCCAATCTCACTGTCTCCGACACCCCCACCCCATTACCCTGGTAAGTGATTCAACCCACCTCATTGAGGGTCTTCCCATCCTGTGCTGTTCCACCATCCTCCCAAGAATGATGTCTCTCTCAAAGGACTAGTCCCTGCTTGCAACATGTCCAAAGTATGTCAGATGAAGCTTCAGAATACTTGCCTCCAAGGAGCAGCCTGGTTTAACCCTCTCTAGGATAAACCTGTTTGGTTTTTTAGCAGTCCAAAATTTAAAAAATTACAGTCAACAGCAATAAAGAAATAAATAAACAACAGTAAAAAAGGCAAATAGACATGGATAGGTGAAAACAGCTACACTAATGATATATATAGGCTTGGCAGGTTATATTGCTACATTCAGATTTTCAGATTGTTGTTAGGTGCTTTGGAGTTGAGTATGACTCATAGCAATTCTATGAACAACTGATGTGAAACCTGTATTATCCTGTGCCAATTTCATGATCTCTGGCACACTTGAGCCATTGCTGCAGTCACTGTGACAATCCACCTGGTTGAGGGTCCTCTTCTATTTCACTGGCACTCCACCTTTCCAAGTATGATGTCTCTGTCAAAGGGATAACCTCTCCTAGTAACACGCACAAAGTATGTGAGTCAAATATTTATCATCTTGCTTCCAAGGAGCACTCTGTCTACATCTTCTCCAAGACACATCTGTTTGTTCTTTTGGCAGTCCATGGGATGTCCAGTACTCTTCTCCAATACCACAAGTCAAATGCATTAATTCTTCTTCTGTCATTCTTAGTCATTATCCAGCTCTCAGACGCATAAAAAGTGTTTAAGAAGCCAAAGGCCTGGACGAGGCACATTTTAGTCCTCAAACTGACTTCATTGTTTGTCAGTAATTTGGAGAGACATTGAACTGCAGAGTTTCCCAGTGCAAAGTCAGCAGTATCCTGTTCTCCTGATGGCTGGTATCAAGTGTATTGACTGTAGATCCAAGTAAGATAAAGTCATTGAAAGTTTCAGTCTTTTCTCCATCTATAGAATGTTGCCTATCCTTCCATTGGAGAATTTTTTTCCCTTGACATTGAAATGTGATCCGTATTGAAGGCTACAGTGTTTGATCTTCTATAGAAAACACTTCAACTCCTCCTCACCTTTACCTAATAAAGCTGTGGAACATGTATAACAAAGGTTATTGATATGTCTTCCTCTAATCTTAATGTATATTCTTTCTCATAGAATCCAACGTCTCCAATAATTTGCTCAGCATACAAATTGAACAGATATGGAGAAAGGATACAACCCTGACACACATCATTCTTAGTTCTATTAGATTTTCAGATTGCAATATGCTAGAAATACATTCACCCATATAGCAGATTGAACAGGCAGCAAGCTTCTAAATGATAACCGAATACACTTAGGAAATAAGTTGCTAATTCTAGGGTCATAAGGCCATAGACATCCAGACAAATTGGCATAACGTAGTCCACAAAACAATGTCCTACATCTACTTTGCTGAGTAGTGACTGTTGTTGTTGTCATAATGTGCCATTGAGTCACCTGCGACTCATAGTGACCCTATGTACAATAGCCCTAAACCCTGCTCTATCCCATGCCAATTTTATTGTCTCTGGCACACATATCCCCATTACCCCAGTCACTTAATCAATCTGCCTCATCATGGGTCTTCCTCTCTTGTGCTGTCCCTCCACCCTTCCAAGCATGACGCCCCTCTCCAAGGACTGGTCCCTCCTTTCAACATGTCCAAAGTTTGTTAGATGACGTTTCAGAATCCTTGCCTACAAGAAGCAGCCTTGCTTCACCCTCTCCTCGATGAACCTGTTTGTTGTCCTAGCAGTCCATGTTATATTCAATACACTTCTTCAGCACCACAGGTCAAAGGCATCAACTCTCCTTCTATCATGCCTAGTCATTGTCCAGTTCTCTGATGCATAGCGAATGATTGCAAAGACCATGGCCTGTATCAGGTGCACCTGTCTCCAGACAGATATCATTGCTCTTCAGTACTTTAAAGACGTCTCTACCTGCAGACTTTCCCATCGCAATACATCTATTCGTTTCCTGACTGCTGGTGCCTAGAGTGTTGATTGTGGAGCCAAGCAAACTGAAGCTGTTAACAATCTCAATCTCTTCACTATCTATCATGATGCTGCCATCGTATCCGTGGTAAGAATCTTTTTTACTTAATGCTGAGCTTCAATCCATATGGAATGCTGCAGTCCTTGACCTTCTGCAGCAAGTGCTTCAGGTCCTCTTCAGTTTCAGCAAGCACAGTTGTGTCATCTGCATAACGCTGATAGTTGATAAATCTTCCTCCAATCCTGATGCCACATTTGTCCTCATAGAGCCCAGCCTTCTGGATAATCTATTCTGCATAAAGATTGAAAATTTATGGAAATAAGACACATCTCTAGCATACACCCTTCCCAATTTTGAACCATGCAGTGTTTCCTTGCTCTGTTCTGATGGCAGTCTCCTGGTCCAAGAATAGGCTTCACAGAAGAACAATCAAGTATTTTGGGATTCCCACTCTTCTTAGAGTCAGCCACAGCTTGTTGTGATCCACATAGTCAAATGCCTTCTCATAGTCAATGAAGCACACACAGATAGACATTCCTCTGGTACTCTCTGCTTTCGGCCAAGATCCATCTAACATTAGCTATAATATCCCTAGTACCACGGCCTCTTCTAAACATCAGCCGGCATTTCAGGCAGTTCTCTGCTGATGTGCTGTTCCAGTTGTTTTTGGATAATCATTAGCAGAATTTTGCTTGCATGTGATATTGATGATACTGTTCGATAATTTCCACACTCTGTGGGATCACATTTTTTTGGAATGGGAACAAATATAGATCTCTTTCAGTCATTTGACCACCAGATTTCTTGGTACAACTTAGTGACTAAGATCTTAAAAGCTGGTGATGAGCCACATAACGTGTAACTAATGGTTACACCCTGTCTGGAACAAAGAAGAAGGACAAAAAGCAAACATATATGAATACAAGGAATCCAAAGGATTAATGAGCCATGTAAACATCATCTTCCTGAGCAAAACCCTAAAATCAGAAGGAATAGGATGTGACCAGCTACTACTGCTGACCACTCTAAAAGAGACCAAGAAGATCCTGGGTAGAGTGGAGGAAAGAGAATGAACTAAACTCAAATGCATAAAGAAGGCCAAGTTTACTGGTATGAGAGAGACTGATGTCCAAGTCTATGGCCCTTAGTCATCATTCACAACTGAAACAAAACTCATCCCTGTGGCTCAGCTTTCAGCAAAACAACAAATGGGCCTATCAGATGACCAGTAATACAGGGAGGCATTCACTCCCTAGAATAATCAACCACATTGCTGTTATTGTTGTGCCAACAACATCTAACTTGTGTGATTGTTAGTAAAACTCATAACGACCTTACGAACAAAAGATCTGAACCCTGTCCTATCCTGTGCCATCCTCACACTTCCTGACAACACTAGAGACCATTGCAGTAGTCACCGAGTTAATCCACTTAGTCAAGGGTCTTTCTCTCCTTTGCCAATGCTCCACCTTCCTAGCATGATGTCCCTCTCCAAGGAATAGTTCCTCCTAGCAATATGCCCAAAGTACGTGAGGCAAAGCCTCATCATTCTTGCCCCAAAAGAGCACTCTGCCTGCACCCTCTCCAAGATATATCTGTTTGTTCTCTTGGATGTCCATGGTATATTCAGTGCTGTTCTCTAACACTACAGCTCAAAAGCAACAATTTTTCTACCATCCTTATTCATTTTCCAGCTCTCAAATGCATAGCAAATTATCAGGAAGACCATGGCCTGAATCAGACACACCTTAGTCCTTAAATTAACATCATTACTCCACAATAATTTGGAGAGGTCCCTAACTGCAGATTTTCCCAGTGTAACACATCTCCTTATTTCTCGAATGCTGTCCTAAGAGTATTAATGGTGAATCCAAGTAAGATGAAATTGTTGAAAATTTCAATCTCTTCTCCATCTACCATAATGTTACCTATCAGGCCACTGGTAAGAATCTTTGTTATCTTGACAATAAGAGGTAGTCCATATTGAAGGCTGCATTCCTTGATCTTCTGCAACAAGTGCTTCAAGTGCTTCTCACTTTCACCAAGGTTTTATGAGTCTCCCTCCAGTCCTGATGCCACACTCCTCATCATAGAGTCTAGCTGCTTGGAAAATTTACTCAGCATACAAATTGAATAGATTGTTAATGTTATGTGCCATTGAGTCACTTGCGACTCACAGCAACTCTGTACAACAGCCCTATACCCTGCTTTATCCTGTGCCAATTTTATTGTCTCTGACACACCTACCCCATTACCTGAATCACTGAACCAATCCATCTCATCAAAGGTCTTCCTCTCTTGCACTGTGTCTTCAACCTTCCAAGAATTATGTCCCCCTCAAAGGACTGGTCCCTCCTTGCAACATGTCTAGAATATGTCAGACAACTTCAGAATCCTTGCTTCCAAGGAACACCCTTGTCTCAGAAGAAACCAGTTTGTCCTATTAGCCATTCATGGTATATTCAGTAATCATCTCCAACACCACAGCTCAAGACATCAATTCTTCTTCTATCATCCATAGTCATTGTTCAGCTTTCTAATGCATAGTACCTAATTGCAAGGACTATGACTTGAATCAGGTGCACTTTGGTCTCCAGACTGAAATCATTGCTCTTCAGTACTTTGGAGAGGTCTCTGACAGCAGAATTTCCCAGTACAACTCATCTTTTAATTCCCTGGCTGCTAGTAGGAAGAGAAAATACAACCCTAATTAATTCCCTTCTCAATTTTAAACCATTCAGTGTTCCCCTGCTCTGTTTGCGCAACAGCCTTCTGGTCCAAGTATAGTTTCCATAAGAGCATAGGTCAGTGCTCTGGGGCTCCCATTCTTCTCATTGTCAGCCACAACTTGTTATGATCAACACAATCAATTGCCTTTGCACAGTTAATAAAGCACAAATAGACACTCTTCAGGTATTTCTTACTTCCAGCCAGGATCCACCTGACATTAGTAGTAATATCATTAGGGCCTCTTCTAAATCCTGCTTCAACTTCTGATAGCTCCCTATCTATGTACTCTTCTAGCCATTTTTTAATGATCTTCAACAATATTTTGCTTGCATGAAATATTAATGATATTATTTGATAGTTTTCACATTCAATTAGATCACCTTTCTTGGGAATGGGAACAAATATGGGCCCTTACCAATCCATTGGCCAGAGAGCTGTCCTTCAAATTTTCTGGCATGAGCTAGTGAGCACATCTAAGGCTGCATTTGTTAGTTGAAACAAGTCAATTGGTATCCAATCGATTCCTGACTCCTTATTTTTTGCCAAATCCTTCAATGTAGCTTCTACTTCCTCCTTCATTACCATTGGCTCCTGTTCATATTGTACTTACTGAAATTTTTCAGTGTCAATCAGTTCTTTTTGGTACAATAACTCTATATTTCACTTCATCTTCTTTTGATGCTTTCTGAGTTATTCAATACATTATTCTAAACATCTTTCAATATTATGACACAAGGCTAGAATTTGTTTTTCAGTCTCTTAGTTTGAGAAACGCAGAGTGAGTTCTTCACTTTCTGTTCTCCAATTCCAGCTCTCTGCACTTTCTGTTAGAATCCTTTGCTTTGTCTTACTGAGCTGTCCTTTGCAATCTTCTATTCAGCTCTCTTACTTTGGCATGTTTTACTTTTGCTTTTGCTTCTCAATGTTCCAGTGCAATTTCTAGAGTCTTTTCTGATATCCATTTATTTTTCTTTCTCCTCTATTTTTGTAATCAGCCAAATAGTTTAAAAAAAAATAGCATTTGCTCAAGGATGAAGCCCTGACAGGAGTAAGGGTTATGAAAGAAGTATTAATAAAAAATATAATTAAAAGATAAAGTAGGAAAAGTGTAATTTACATTGTGTACACTGTAAATAATATTATACACCAAAATATGCCTGACTGGATTAAAGAGAAACCAGTATATTTTATAAATTTTCATTTAAAAAAGAGAGAAAGATTTACAGAATCATTAGTAGCAGTGAAAACCAGGTCAGGTGCTGACTGTGGAATCAAACATCAATTGCTTATACATAAGTTCAAACTGAAGCCGAACAAAATTAAAACAAGATCACAAAACCAAAATACAACTTTAAATCCCACCTGAGTTTAAAAACCATCTCATGAATAAGTTTGAGGTATTAAATACTACCTGCCGATCAAATGAAAACAAACAAAAGAACCAACAGTAAAAAAAGGAAAGAAGTCAAGTTGCACTGAAAGAAAGAAGGCCCAGGCAACAGTGGGATACTAACTGACATCTTTCAACAAATAATTGCAGTTCTAGATGTGCTCAAGAATTTGGATAGCATCTACCTAGCCATTTCACTGGAGGAGATTCATATTTGTTCTGATTTCCAAGAAAAGTGATACAAAAGAATGTGGAAATCACCAGTTTCATTAATATCATAAGCAAGTAAAATATTGCTGAAGATCATCCAAATATGGCTACAACAGTACATTGACAGAGAACTCCCAGAAGTTCAAGGTGGATTTAGAAGAGGCAGTGACACCAAGGATAGCACTGTTGATGTCAAATGGGTCTTGGTAGAGTGTAGAGAATACCAGAACCATGTTTATTTATGTTTTACAAATTATAGCTAACATTGAGAACATTGATAATCCCAGAGCACTTAATTGTGTTCATACAAAGCTGAAGACTAAGACGTTATTTTTTGAACAGAGCAACAGAACACTGCATAGTTTAAAATTGAAAAAAGTGTGTGTCAGGTCTGTATTCTTTCTCCACATTTATTCAATCTGTATACTGAGAAAATAGTTTAAGAGGCTGGACTTTATGGAGAGAACTGTAGCCTCAAAATTGGAGAAAGACTTATCAACAAGTTGCCTCATACAGATGACACAACCTTGCTTATTGAAAGTGACGAGGACTCAAAATGCTTGCTGTAGAAGTTCAAAGACTACAATCTTCAATGGATTGCATATCAACATCAAGAAAACAAAAATCCTCACCACTGTTCCAATAGGCAACATCATGATAAATAATACTAAATAATACTAAATTGATGCATAACAACCCTATGAACAACAGATTTGAATCCTACCCTATCCTGTGCCATCCATGATAGGATAGTGGACTTAAAGAAGAAATCAGAGAGAACGAAAGAAAGCTTAATGCAGCTTTATTAAAGGGGGGAAAGGAGAGCTCCCGGGTGAATTCCTCATTCTGGAGAGGCAGAATGGGAAGTCACACTGTAAACAGAGTCTTTAGGGAGGCACATTCCATTATGATTTATGAGCCACATGCTACTTAGCCAGACAAGCAAGGCCGTTTGCTCCTCTTATCAGCAGCAGGCAAGGCCATCAGCATTTGAGTTCTGAATTTTTCATTCTTCTCTTTGGCCCCTTTTCCCCAGACTAACAATCCTTACCATCTCTGAAGTACTCAAGTCCACTGTTACAATGTGCCAATTAATCTCTGTAAGGGTTTTTTTCTCTCCTTTGCTGACCCTCTACCTTTCCAAGGATGATGTCCTTTTCCAAGGACCGGCCCCTTTTAACAGCATTCCCAGAGCGTGTGAGATAGCACTTTAACTATCCTTTCTTCCAAGGAGAACTCTGTGTGCACTGTGTTCAAGACTATAAAAGGAATAATGTCTATGTGAGGATGGCCATATCTGACCTCCATCAACTCCATGAAAGGGAACTATCCCCATCAATAGCATCCACAACACAAAGCCAATTCCCATGGGATCAGATATATCCTCCACACTCCCATCCCTCTTCCAACTAATTCCAGCACTTGTCTTAGTGCTATACTGGGTCTGAAATCTGTTGGAAGAGTTCACAGACCATGCAGAACCATTACAGGGAAGTTAAAGACTATTTAATTCAGGTTAGTAGCAGAATACAATCTGTCAGGACGGCCGCTAAAATGTGTTCACTGGCTCCTCAGCCTTCAGCCTCAACATGGCTTTACGAAAGTGTTACTCAGCCCTTAATTCTTCCAGTTATGGCTCTTCCCCCTAGTTATCCAACAAACTGGGGCCAAGGCTCCCAGCTCTGATTCCATGGGGTAACAGTCCTAAGGTCAGCTCTGTTTCATGTAGAGTCTCTGGTACTTTGCTGCAGCTGCTGACCCTCCTGTAGGTTTGTGTGGCACAGGAATCTTTGGCCTCAGTGGACATGCACTCTGCCTGCTCTACTTCATCTTTGCTGGTGGTGAGATTCCCAAAATCTGCCACTGAACCTTCTAAATTTAGTCGCAAAACTAGTAATTTCCTTTGTGGATAGCCTAAGACACCTTTTCACATGATAAAATAGTTGTGTTACCCAAATTTGAAGAAAGTAAAAGCAGAATAGAAGGGTTACTGACAGAACAACAATATGAAGAAGTGCTCGTGAAACGTATTAACATGACAACACTACATCCTGAAAAGTGAGCTGAAGTAAATAGCAGCACCAAGTATTACTGTTCCCTGTGTGATCTGACCATCTGGGCAGTAAAGAAGAAGAGCAAGTATGTGTACAGCCTCCTCTTCAAATCCAGCCTATTGGAGAAGGGAGGCCTAAGCAGTCACTTACCTAGGTTTCCTTCTCTGCCATTTGTAGCAAACCTTGGTTTCCCTGTTGTTTCCTGCTTCCCAAATCTACCCTGTCCAGGTATTCTGTTACTTCTCTTTCTAGCAATTGATATCAGGGGGTGATTTTCTGGTTATACCTTTTAAAATGCACTTTGAGGAAAATTTCAAAAACAAATTTTAAGTTTTTGCTGTTGTCGTGTGGCATCGATCGAGTTGCTTGCAACTCATAGCGACCCTATGCACAACAGCCCTAAACCCTGCTCTATCCTGTGCCAATCTCACTACCTTTGACACACCCATCCTGATTACCCCAATCACTGAATCAATCCACCTCATAGAGGGTCTTCCCCTTCTGTGCCGTCCCTCCACCCTCCCAAGCATGATGTCCCTCTCCAAGGACCTCTCCCTCCTTACAACATGTCCAAAGTATGTCAGACGAAGCCTCAGAATCCTTCCCTCCAAGGAGCAGCCTGGTTTAACCCGCTCAAGGATGAATCTGTTTGTTTTCTTGACAGCACAGGGTGCATTCAATACTCTTCTCCAGCACCACAGCTCAAAGGCATCAATTCTCCTCCTATCCTCCCTAGTCATTGTCCAACTCTCTGATGCATAGCAAGTGATTGCAAAGACCACAGCCTGTATCAGACGCACCTTAGTTTCCAGAGTGACACCATTGCTCTCTAGTACCCTGGAGAGGTCTCTGACAGCAGACTTTCCCATCGCAATGCATTTTTTTATTTCCTGGCTGCTGGTGCTAAGAGTGTTGACCATGGAGCCAAGCAGACTAAAGTTGTGAACAATCTCAATCTCTTCACCATCCATCCTGATGATGCCAATTGGTCCAGTGGTGAGAATCTTTGTCTTCTTGACGTT
>NW_006399769.1:3370744-3381241 GCF_000299155.1 Elephantulus edwardii | reverse complement strand
ATATAAACAAACAAATATATATAAACATATAAACAAACAAATATATTTATGTTTGTCTGACTGTTACAGCGTGGCTATTATTAGTGCCTTTCAGTTTAAGGTTTTAAGAAACAAAAACCTACTAGCCTTCAAGCCCAGCATATGTCAGTATGGCACAACCAAAAAATCTAACCGTCCCACAAGGGACAGTGCCTTTTGCCCCCTAGGGTCTCCTCAGGTGTAGAGGAGAGGTACTGGGATGCCCTTCCTCTCTGATATAATTGGCGGTAATGCTATGACTTCAAAAGAGACATATACCAAGGGCTTCCCTAACATGGAAGAAGTATAATTCAGTAAGCTGATTATTGCAATATAAACTCTGTAGTAGCTCACTCTGGTTATGGGATAACCAGCAACAAAGTTACTGAGCATTCAAAGTTTAAAGGAACAGATATCTTTGAACAGAACAAAGGCTTTCATATCACTTAATTAAGAGGACACAACAAAACTGAAAAGAATTTTAAAAAAACAACATTAAAAAAAAAACCAAAACAACATAAAAACACAGCCAAACCCACCAGATTTACTCAGGCTTGATACTTATATAATTTTATTTATTTATTTTTTCAGAAAAAGGACTTTAAAAAATGTTAATTTTTTTTCCTTAAGGGCTCCAACGCATATGTTTAAATAGGCCTATTTTGAAATAAACTACATAAGTTATTACAGAAATCAGCTGTCAGGTAAATACTTCTTAGTTCTCTACCTTTTTATGTTGTTGAGGTTATCCCTACCTTACCACCATTTGCATTTTTTTCATAAGACAGTGTACCCCTTTCAAGTATGTATAAGTATTTTGTAAAGAAAAATAATTTTTTATTCCCCCTACAAAAAACAAAACAAAACAAAACAAACAAAAACCTGCTGTCAGGGACCTGTTCAAAGTTCTAAAGAACAATTATGTTGGTTTAAAGACCAAGGTGTACCTGATCCAAGCCATGATCTTTTCAATCACTTGCTATGTATCTATCATTGGACAATGAATTAAGGATGACCGAAGAAGAACTAATGCCTTTGAGTTGTGTTGTTGGAGGAAAGTACTGAATAGCCCATGGACTATCAAAAGAACAAAAAAATATGTCTTAGAGAAAGTGTAACCTGGGTACTCCTTAGAATCAAGCATGGTGAAATTTTCTCTCGCATACTTTGGACATGCTGTTAGGAGAGGTCTGTTCCTCGAAAAACTCATCATGCTTGAACAGGTGGAGTACCAATGAATAAGAGGAAGATCCTCGACAAGATTAATTGACTCGACAAAGTGACTATAACAATGGATTCAAATATTTGAGAGACGAGGAGAATGGTACAGGATAAGGCAGGGTTCTTGGAAGCAGGAGTGACATCCACTTCCTAAACAATATGCCTCCGGAAACTCTATGAACTTTGATAAATGTCGATAGTTGTAGCGGGGCTTCAGGCCTTTTGTTCATAGGGTCGCTACGAGTCATGCTTGACTTGAAGGCAATCAACAACAGCAAGGCAAAGTTCCTATCTACTGTTTATAGGATTTCTATGAGTTATAATATTCAACTCAATGGCATTTTATAACAACAACCTTCTTTTATTTCCAAATACGAAGAAGTTTTTATCATTTTGCACTAGTCCCCCCCCCCTTTTAATCCTCCAGTACAGAAGTGCCTGGTGGTACAAACTAGTAGCCAAAAAGTTGTTGGTTCGAACCCACTCAAAGGAACTTCAAGAGACAGGACTGGGGAATTGCTTTTGAAAGTTCACCATCTTGGAGAAATTCTACTCTGTACACATGACTGTTGCTATAAATTGGATGCTCCTCAGCAGAACAGCTACATCCTTCTGCACACGTGTACTGTGGGTGCGATCTACTGACACCAACTCCTTCTGTGTATTTCTTGCTGTTAAGGTTTTGTTCCCACAAAGACTTTATATGATCTTTAGTCTGGATTAAACTTTGTTTTGTGAAGTTAGAGACACAGAGTATAAGATCTTGCTTAGTAAACAGATGAGAGATGAGAATATTCAGAATACAGAAAGAAAAGGATCAACAAATTTTCATTGAAGGCTGTCTTACTCACCCAGAGACAGAAAGCTTTCTCTCTGTTCATTTTGTCCTGGTGACTCAATACTCATTGGATGTATGTCCACACTCCATCTTACTTTCTTTTCTCCATTAGGGGACTTGGAGTTGACCTAGATTCTCTGTATTCCTTGATGCTATGAGATCATACTACAATATTTGTGCTGATGCCCCAAATTTCAATAATTTGTATAGGCAAGGTTATGTTGTGGTAATGAACAATCTCCAACTATCAGTGAGTTAAAACCTTAGATATCCATTTCTTGCTTATTCTACTGGCTGATAAGGATGTTGTTTTTGTTATGTCCACTGAGTCAGAACTTACCCATAATGATGCTCTGTTGGGTTTCAGGGGCAGTTAATCACATAGGAGAAGATTGTTCACCCTTCACCCATGGAACATCTGGTGGACTTGAACTGACTACCTACAGGGTTGCTGTGTAGCTTCTTGCCACCAGACTACCAGTGCATCCTAATAGGGATCTAAGGTGGAATTTATTGGACAATACCATTTATATCACACAGAAATAAAATTTTGCTAAGAAAAAAAATGGCTAAAGTCAAACCAAATTCAGAAGAGGATGTGGAACCAAGGATATGATTGTTGATGGCAGATGGATCTTGGCTGAAAACAGAATATTAGAAAGATTATCTTTAACAAAATAAAATCTGTGTTTTGTAACTATGCAAAAGAATTCAACTGTATAATTATAACAAAATACGTATGGTTGATAATGCCAGAAAACTTGTTGCGCTCTTGCAGAACCTATTTATTTTTAGAGACAAGGATTGTCAAGCTTTGTCTCACATACTTTGGGCACATGGCCAGGACGGACCAGTCCTTGGAGAGGGACATCATGCTCAGAAGAGTGGGGGGACAGTTCAGGAGAGGAAGACCCAGATGATATGGATTAACACCGTAAGTGGAGCAATAGGATTAGATGTGTTGGAGTTCAGAGCTACTGTAGATAGGGTGACTATGAGACATGGGTGACTCAAGGGCACATAACAACAACAGCAACATGTGCAGATGATACACTCTTTCTTAATGAAAGTGAAGCTGACTTGAAGCATTTGCTGATGCAGTGTAGTGGATCCATTGCTCAAAATTTGACTTCACTGGACCATTGTCTTTGTCTTTGTCCTTACTCTCTTTCCCCTCACCTAGGACAATGCTTCTTATCTAATCCAGCTGCCTCAACTCTGCCTGTCCTGTAAACATGTGGCCCACCTACGGCATCAACAGTTTTGTGAACCATTTCTTCCTCATGTAAATAGGGCACGCTAATTTATCCAGAAAGATATTGGCTAGTCTTACCATTAAATTGATCAGATTCTTTTTTTCAATATCCATAAGCACTTTATTATAGATCTCAGAGGACAGTGAAATTCCCTTAAAAAACTACCTCCGAGTCTGAGTGGCCATTAGGCTTTTATACTTGAGGTTAGACTTTTGTTAGTTAAAGTTACAGAATTTCCATCACAACAAGTTAAATGTAAACAATCCAATTGAAAAATGGGCACAGGATATGAGCAGACACTTCACCAAAGAAGACATTCAGATGGCAAACAAACAAACGAAGAAAAATGTTCAAAATCCCTAGCTCTAAAAGAGATGCAAATCAAAACAACTGTGAGATATCATCTCACCCCAGTCAGAATAGCAAAATTTAACAGAATAGTAAGCAACAAATGCTGGTGAGGTTGTGGAGAAACTGGAACCCTTATTCACTGTTGGTGGGAGTGTAAAATGGCGCAACTACTGTGGAAGGTGGTGTGGCACTTTCTCAAAAAGTTGCAAATAGAGATACCATTTGACCCAGCAATTCCACTACTGGGAATATACCCCAAAGAGATCATAACTGCCACCCAGGCAGATATATGCACACCCATGTTTATCACGGCTTTGTTCACAATAGCAAGGAGTTGGAAACAACCTAAGTGTCCATCAACAAATGAATGGATAGAGAAGCTGTGGTATATTCACACAATGGAATGCTACACTGCATTTTAAAAAACAAGGAACTCATGCAATATCATTCAAAATGGGTGACCCTAGATGACATTATGCTGAGTAAAATATCTCAGTCACAAAAGGACAAATACTGCATAATGCTACTGTTGTAAAATGGGACTGACATCGGGTTTGGGGGGAGACTGAGAAAGATGGGATAAATAATATATACTGCATTAAAACAGATGAGGGAGAAAACTGTTTAAAAGCGATATGTGATTAGGTATTATTGTCATGACAGGATTTCAGAGCAAAGGCTGCATAGTGGAGTGGACCTGGGGTTGGGGAGAGGGATTGTAAAACAATGGGGGAACATTTACTTTTCAAAGAGAAGAGTGTACTGGGGTGGGGGGAAGAGGTGGGCAGGGAGAAAAGTGCAACAATGAATGAATGGAAATCCAAAGTCTCTAAATTTTCATTAAAATTAATAAAAAAACAATAAAAAGTCAGAATGTCAGATGCCTATAAAAGCCAAGGAGATAAAAACAACAACAACAACAACAACAAAAAGTTGTAGAATTTCTACATTTGAAAAGAATAATTCATATACAGTTACTAGTAAACAGGCAATTTATAAATAGTTAACATATGACTGAAAAAAACAAGTCTGAAAAGGTAAATGTTAATTCAGAAAGGCATATTTCCCTTCCTGATAAGCCTAAATATATAATTTACAGATGACTGAGAAACAGTTTCAAAGAGGTAAATGCTAATCTAGGAATGATGCATTTCCTCTCCTGGTAAATGGACAGTTTAAAGTACTTTACATGACTTAAGAAAGGGAGGGGGGGAAGAATTCTAAGGCAAAGTAACTAGTTTTGCAGGCTGGAGAAAACTTATCAGTTTTACAACCATATAACTATAGTTTTGTAACTGATGTATAGAGAATTCTGAACTTATTAATACCATCCTATCATTCCCCCCTCTTTTTATATGCTTTGTTCACAATAACAAAGAGTTGGAAACAACCTAAGTGCCCATCAACAAAAGAATGGACAGAGAAGCTGTGGTATAGTCACACAATGGAATACTACGGTGACTTGAAAAACAAGGAACTAAAAAAAAACCCCAACCCCCCCCCAAAAAAAACCCTCAAGGAACTCATGCAATATTATTCAAAATGGGTGACCCTGGAGGACATTATGCTGAGTGAAACATCTCAGTCACAAAAGGACAAATACTGCATAGTGCCACTGTTGTAGAAGGAGACTGACATCAGGGTTGGGAACAAACTGAGAAAAATTGCATAAATCATGTATATTGCATTGAAACAGATGAAGGAGAGAACAGTTTAAAAGCGATATATGATTGGGTATTATGGTTATGACAAGAGTCCAGAATGAAGGTTGCTTAGTGTAGTGTACCCAGGATGGGGGTGGGGAGGAATTGTATACCAATGAAGGACTTTTTCTTTTCCTTTTCAATGAGAGGAGCAAACTGGGGGGGTGGATTGGGGGGAGGGGTCAGTAGGGAGAAAAGTGCAACAATGAATGAATGGAAATCCAAAATCTCTGTAAATGTTCATTAAACTTAAAAAAAAAACTATATAACTATAGTCCTATAACTGATATATAGACAATTCTGAACTTATTAATACCATTCTATCATCCCCCCTCTTTTTATGTTAGTCTTATATCTATAAGATGAATATTCTAGGTTGATTCTTGGGGGAGTAGGACTTTTTTTTTTACAAAGAGATTTTTTTATTTGTTAGTTCCCCATTTGAGAATAGGGGCGCAGACGCTCTGGCTGCTTTATGCTGAATAGAGACATTGAGATGAAGGGGAAGGGGAGCGGGAGCCCATTTTAACCCTTTACTGGTGGTCTTGAGTTGAAGCTTCAGAAAAGAGAAATCTTATAACCAGGAAAGAAGCAGAGAATGCAATGTGCATCCTCAGGGCAGAAGATTCCTGCACCAGAGATTGCATCTTACTGTTAACTGAGAAGCAGTCTAGACTGAGAGACTGTATCTATCTGTTAACTGATAAATTCACTAAACTGAGGGATTGTATCTCGCTGTTAACTTGAAGTATAGCCTATTAACTTCCCTAACAATCTTCATAATCATGAACATGATTCTGTGAAGTCTGTGTGGTAACCCATAAGTGGGTACAGGAACATGAGAGGACATGTCTGACTTCATGGGAATTCATTTTGTGTTGTTGATGCTGTTGAGGAGGACAGTTCCTCCTTGTGGAGTTAGAAGACATCAGACTAAGCCATCTTCATTTTGCCCTTGCTCTTTTTATAACTGACAAAGATCTAACACTAAAGCCTTAAATATGGATCCCATTTCAGCATCTTAGCAAAGAAACAAAATTCCTCATAACTGGACCAAGAAACAACATCTTTGTAAATGGAGAAAAGATTTACCTTGTCAAGGATTTAATTTTAATTGTATTCATAATCAACACCCAAGCCAGCAGCAGACAAAAATCGGACTATACTATCACTTAAAGGACTAATTTGAATCTGACCTAAGTGATATCACCTTACATGCATGTGAAAACTGAACAGTGAATAAGTAAGACTAAAGAAGACTTTCTCTGACATATTTTTGGCATATTATCAGTTGAGCCCAGAGCCTGAAGAAAGGATGTCATGCTTCGCAAAGTGAAGGGTCAGCAGAGAAAAGGCATTCAATGAGATTAATGAACACAGTAACTGCACCAATGGGCTTAAGCAACAACAGAGACTGTGAAGATGGCACAGGATCGATGAGAATTTGTTTGCATAGGGTTCCTATTACTATAAGTTGGAACTAACTAGAAGACACTAAAAATAATCGTTGAGTGGTCCTGGGGGCCCTGCGTCATCACTCTTAAGATTTTGGTGGATACTGCAGCCACTATCTGAAATATGTGGGATCTGTGAGTGCTAGTGTTTGTAGCCTCTGCCTGGAAGTGATACACACCACTCTGCATACTCTTCATTGGTTAAGCATGACTAAAATGGGGTAGAGGACTATTGCTCAACTGTAATATAGTCCATCATACTGTCCTTGATCTGACGGTGCTTCCTTTACTCTTGAAGGAATAAATCTTGGGGCTGAAGAAAACTCTACCCTCATGTCTCCACATTGTACACATTCTGTTCACTGAAGAATCCTTGATACCTCTACCTCCAGAGGATGCAATCTCAAAGGCTGATAAGGAGAATTTGTTTAAGGTTTTGAAGTTTCTTGTTTCTCTGTGTTTGTGCATTCCCTATCCCATTACTCACTGCTCGCTAAGTCTGCCAGACTCCTTCTGGGACCCTATCCATTGTCACTGAACAGTGGTAAATGTGGGCTGCCCATAGGGGCCACAGTGTGATTCATTGGTTTTCTACAAGCTTAGTCTGCAGCAGGAGATTAGAGATGCGTCAGACTGTTTTCCCTTCAAACCTTCCCAGAACCAGTGGCTGCAATCCTAGATTAGGAGAATCACCATCACTTCCTTGCAGTTTTATAGGCAATGAATTAGTTTTCTTTTTAAATAGGTTAATGCAAACTCTAGGGGAGTTCTAGTAGCCTAGTGATAAGAATCTACATTGCAATCCTAAAGGCACATGGTTCAAATCTGCCTGCCAGCTGCTACATGGGAGAAGGATGGACAATCTCCTCTCATGTGATTATTGCCTCTGAAAACCCACTGGAGGGTCAGCTATGGGTTGGTTCAGATTCTATGGGATACAACAACAACAATGTAAACTCTAAGATTGGTCCCTTAGCAACAGATCGAGGAAGGGTGAGTGTCAGAACTGAGAGAAGATGTAGGGACTTTGTATCTATATATGTGTTTATTTTCTGTGATTTAGATGGATTTCATCTTGCCTTGATTTAACAAAGCATTCACTTGCTATACACATTCATAGCATTCTTAAAATAACTCTTCCCCATTGTGCATTTAAAACACTAAATTGTTTTACAAAAATGTGATTCATATTCAACTTTTCAGGACCATTGTTCCTTCATAAAACAAAGCCTTAATATGTTGATGTTTCTCACCACTTCTAGAACTGTAGACAATGTAGAAATGGAAGCTCTTGGGCAACAATTACAATATTTGTGACTCACTCAAAACTCGCTTCCCTTTGGGATGGGGGATTCCTGGCAGAGAGGAAACAGCTTCATTCAGCTGTTCAATAAAATTTCTTTTGCTGAATGACTCTGAAACGGTGAGTCCTCTGCTAAATACTGCAGAAGATGCATGGAAAGAAATCTGTGGTGAGTTAGCATCTACTAACCCACTAAGGAGTCCTAGTATTGTAACGCTCAAGTGCTCAGACACTAACTGAAAGGTTTGCAGTTGAAAGACAACAGTGTCCCTATGGGAGAGAGGAAATACCTAGAGATCTCTTCCTTTAACAGTGATAATCTAGGAAACTCTGTAAGGCAGTCTGTTCTATAGGGTCACTATGATTCTACACCACACAAAAACAAATCTTTTGCTAGGCATTTACAATGTAGCTGAGTAAAATTTCTTTTACATAGCATCCTTGGGTGATGGATTCCTACTCACAGACTAGTTGGAGAAATAGCCCAAGAGAGGTAAGTCTTCTTACCCTGATCCATAGAACCAGTTCCTGACTAAAGCCTCTTCGGTGTCCAATTCCAGACTTACTCTACTGGACAAATCCTTTGTTGTTGTTGTTATGTGCTGTTGAGTCACCTGCGACTCATAGCGACCCTATGTACAACAGTCCTAAACCCTGCTCTATCCTGTGCCAATCACACTGTCTCTGACACACCCATCCCGATTACCCCAGTCACTGAATCAATCCACCTCATAGAGGGCCTTCCCCTCCTGTGCTGTCCCTCCACCCTACCAAGCATGATGTCCCTCTCCAAGGACTGGTCTCTCCTCACAACATGTCCAAAGTATGTTAGATGAAGCCTCAGAATCCTTGCCTCTAAGGAGCCACCTGGTTTAACTCTTTCCAGGACAAATCTGTTTGTTTTCCTAGCAGTCCATGGTGCTCTTAGCAGATAAAAGTTGCTGAGGTCACGCTTGCCCTGCAAACAACCTCAGCTTTCCTCCCATCTCCCCTTGGCAGGCATCATTCTCTCTACCAAGCCTGAGACTTCCCAGGACCCACCCTACCTAAGGAACACGCTGTGGCCCTACAATGAAACAAATCAATTAAGCACACAGATCAGCTAAGCTCAGGTTTCTTTATTTAAGTTAATCCTTTGTTATTGCTCAGAATTATTATCTTACCAAATCAAGGCAGATCTTAATTGGCTTGTGCTGGTAAAGGTGATGGCTCCACAGAGCCAGAAACAATTGTGCTCTGGATGCAGAAGCCACCCCCTTGTCAGCCTAGGTGTGGTGGCAGTGGAAGCAGCCTGGGGCAACTTGTCCAAATCTGGTCAGTCATCTTGTCAGCAGGTGGGACTAACTATTGTGATGAAAAAGGGCCTATAGAAAACATTGGCTCCTTCCTCACAGGTAAAGCACACGTTGCCCAAGAGGAAGGACATGGCTAATATTCATGGAGAAAGCACTGATACATTGAGAAGTTCCCCTAATCTTGACCTGCCACTTGGTGTCACTGCCTCTTCTCTGGAACAGCTTTAAAGAGGGGTCAGAAGACCTCTGTGGCTCCTTAGAAGTTGTTCCGAGGTCCCAGAGCTTCTGCAAAAGCACTTGGGGAGAAGATTATCTCTGTGAGAGGGCAAGCTCCCACTAAGCCCTGCAGGCGCAGTGGGGATTTAAAAGGTGATTTAACACAGAAAGAATGCCATTTCAGTTCAAATCAGTTGTCATGGAGTCAATTTCAATTTGTGGTGACCTTATGTGCATTAGAGTAGAAGTGGCAAGAAGCTGCACTCAATTCCAAATGCCTGTGGTTCGAATCTACCACCTGCTCCACAGGAGAAGGATGGTCAATCTCCTTCTATGCAATTAAGTGCCTCTGAAAATCCAGTGGAGGGTCAGCTATAGGTCAGTTCTATCTCAACAGTACCCAACACCAACAACAACATGCTCAATAGGCTTTACAATATCTGGGGGTTTCCGCCCCCCCAAAATAGATCAACAGACTTTTACTTCTAAAGGTCTCTGGGTAGATTTGAACTTCCAGACTTTTGGTTAGTAGCTGAGTGCACTATTATTACTACCCAGGGACTCAAACAAGCAAACAAACAAAACACCTCCAACTCATTGAGTTGGAGTCATTACTTCTGTGAGTTTCCTGAGGCTTTAAGTCACGCAGAAAGAGACTGCCCCTCTTTCTTCCATAAAACTGCTGGAGGACTCAAACTGTCAGAAAGGCTTCACTTTTGAGTTAGCAGCACAACTCCTTAACGATTCCTCCACCAGAGCCTGCCCATAGCACATATATATATATAAAGCTCTGGTAGCCTAAGAGCTGTGCTGGCAACCCTAAGGCAGCATATATGTGTGTG
>NW_006399769.1:3358372-3370569 GCF_000299155.1 Elephantulus edwardii | reverse complement strand
CTCCTCAAAACACAGAGACATTTTCAATACTGTCTTGTGCCCCATAGATGTAAGGTAAGTATGGTACCATGGGCCTTGTGCCTTTTGTCAGGGTCTCTAAATCTGTTCCTGTTGCTCTCCCCTCAAGTGCCTCCTGACATGAAAGGGCACCGGGCTGCATCCTGAGAGCTTCAGTGTTGAGTTAAAAACTGTGCCCAGCCCAACGTAATTACTCAAGGTCAAGATGAGTCAGTAGATAATCCAGATTAAAAACTGTGACTCCTGACTCAGGGTTTTGCTCACTGTGCCCAGTCTCCTGAAGGAAGCCTCCAGAGGTTCTAAGGACTGCCACCCCTTGCCCCTCAATACTGGAGCTAGATATTCTGGGTGAGGCGGAAGGGTGATTACTTTACTCAGAAAGAAAGGCAAAAACCATCCTAGCCCCAATTTGACCTTTTCAATTAAAGCCTCTACCTCATCCAGCTCTCTGCCCTGGCCTTATTCCCTATGGATCAGGAGTGCTGGCCAACCAACACTCCTTGCTCAGAAAAAAAACATGTGTTTTGTGTGATTCTGTGTCCAATCCATAACATGAGGAAATGCGTGTACATTGTAGAGTGAAGCACAAGCAAAGTCCATATTTTAAGAATCTGGGGTCAGACTAAGCCTTGAATGTATTTATCTTCTGAGTCTATTACTGAGGATGCCTTCACCTTAATATTTTCCTTAGAAGATGAAACCTGAAAACTGCAACAGAACACCAGTTGAGTAAATATTTCTACAAGGATGTCTTTGAATTTCAAAGCCCAGTGTGAATCTCAAATTAAAGTTTGTAGAGATCACTCTTCAACCAATTCCAAGTCAGAACCAATTCATAAATGATCCTTCAGCCAATTTTCAGAGGTTATAAATCCCAAGGGAGGAGATTGTCCATCTTTCTCCCTCAAAGAATATTGTGGATTTGACCTGCCTATTTTTGGGTTAAAGAGCATTAATGGCCTAGTGGAAAGAAGCTGTGCTGCAATCCCGAAGGCACGTGCTTTCAATCCACCAGCTGCTCTGTGGGAGAAGGATGGGCGATATCCTTCCGAGCGATTTACTGCCTCTGCAAGCCCGCCGGAAGGTCTGCTATAAGTCAGTTCTGACTCAACAGTACACAGCAACAACACTTTTCAGTTGGCCGTAGAACTCCTTATTCACACCACAACCAGAGAGAGCTCCCTATGACCCAGAGCAGGAAGTGTCATTTCAGAATTGGTTAATCTTCAGTTGTCTTTTCCATGGAAAGTGAATTGATCATTTCCCGATCATTAAAGAACAAACAGCTCTTCAAGTAAACCTGTCTTCCTCTGCTAGGTCAGAACTATTTCAAGGTCACAGGATTTCAAAGTGCTCTTGGGAAAGTAGCATTCCCATGACAAAGACTTGGTCAGTCAGAGCATAAGCATATTTATGGAAGAAGCTAAGAGAAGGAGAGATTCAGTGAGAAATGAAGTTTGTTAGATAAGACCAGATTGAGTTAGTACAATGCAGAGAATAGAGGGAGGAGTGAGAATTCTGGGACAGGGAAGTTCAAAGAGACAGAGCTGATGTTTATGTACAAGCTTAAGGGTTGGCTACTGAGACATTCCATTTCAGAATAACTTATTTCAAGGAAATCTGAGAACTAGGAGTGTGTTTACACTACTATATGTGATGTCCTGAATAGAGAGAGAGAGAATGAACCAGAGAAGTTGGGAGGAAGCAGAAGATAGAGGAAAGGAAGAAATCAGAAAGGAAGGAAGGGAGAAAGGGGGCAAATCAAACAATCTTTCCTGTATCTCTTCAATAAGGAAGGATGGCAGAGATCATGAGGACAGCTCAGGCTAGAGTGTGGTTTCAATAAGGTCATTTCCGAGTGGGAGTCTACTCAAAGGCATCTAACAGCAACTTCTCCTGGTTGGGGGCTGGGGAATGCTTCGGTTTCAACCACAGATAAACAGGAATCTGCTGTTTTTCATGTGTTTCCCTGAGATCTTGGAGGAGGCTCTTCAGGGCTGGGCTGTGTCTGAGGGCGCTGGATTTCATTGTTCCCAAGAGTCCACAAAAATCCTCATAAATCCCCTAGGCATTTGGAGTCGGAAGTTACCAGGGAAAAGACTGTGATTAGACTCCTACCTGCCAGAGACCACCCCTCAGGTTCTCGTACTGTTTTCTGTTTATCAAATACCTCCACCCTGTAATTCATGTGGAAAAAGTTGAGGTAGAGGCAGACGAGTCATGGATGATGCTAAGGGAGCAGGGAAGAGAAGGTGTCTTGTTTCTGCATAGGAGACTGAGAGCCCCTCAGAAAGTCTCTTAGCCTCCTGCCCTCCACTCCCACTCTCTCTGGTCCCCCACCCCAGGCCATCCTCCTCTGCCCTGACAAACTACCATGGTGCCCAGTCTCACAACGTGCTCAACTGGCAAGGGCCAAGGCTGGAATCCAGGGCATTCATCATTGACTCAGCAAACCTCGTCCCGGGGAGGCAGGGACAACAAAGCAGTTTACCTCATTGCCTTGTAATCAGACCCTCTCGCAGCAGATCCTCCAGCAGCTTTCAGAGGCTGAATATAGCAGGGTTGGCCTATCTTCCTCCGCGGGTGAAGCTGAACTGCGTCTGTTGGCCGCTCAACTCCTTGCCCACCAGGCAACCACAGTCACGGGGGTGGGGGTGGGGGGTGGAGAGAATCTTGGCCATAGTCCTTATGTTTAGTTTAATTTATTTTTAATCGTGAACTATTTTAAATGTATAGAAAATGTGAAAAGAATAATATAATCAGCAGCCGTGTTTTCACCATCTAAAGTTTGTTAGAATTTTCTTCAAATTTGCTTTCAGTCACTTTATTTTTAAAGAAATAAGTATTTGTGATAAAGTGAAATGCCATTGTATTAATGTCTAAATCCTATTCTTTCTGTTTGCACCTTTAAAATTACAAGTGACATTTGTAATGTTCTGAATATTGTCAATGTCCCAGAGGCTGAATGGGGCACACTTTTGGGGGTATTTGGGGTCCAGGGTTGGGGAAGCTGTTGCACCTTGGAAGAGGACCTGAGCACCCTAGCTCTTGCCCGAGGACTAACTGAGGCTGAAGACCCCAGTTTCCCTTGTGCTCTAGTGGCTGCGAGGGCCAGCAGAGGCCTGCTTCCTAGAAAGGCCCGCCCTGGCTTCCGCAGCTGCTTGACCTTTCCTGAGAGCCATTGTGAGGGGCTGGGAGGGTCACGCCAGGCCCAGCATTGTACCCAGCAGCCTGGCAGGGCGGCTCTGAGGAAGCGCTTTATTCCCCGAGTGGCACGTTCACTTCTGATTGTGCCAAGTGTCCCACTGGGCAGGGATGAGTGGAGGGGTACCCGGGGCAAAAGAATGACAAAAAACAGGGCTTTGGAGTTTCCAGTTGGACCCAACATTTGCAGAACCACTCACGTGACTTCCTTCATTTTCCTAATCATCCCCGGGGACCATCCTCCGTGTTGTTTCTGTCTTCATGCACTCCAATTAGAGTTCTTGAAAATCCATACATATCGGTCACTATTCTAGGCACTGGCATTATACCTGGGGAGCAAACTACCTAAAGATCCTTTTTCACTGTGAGCTAATATTCTAGCCCAGAAAGACAGGCAGTGAATAATGAAGTATACAGAAAACATATCACTCAGAAAGGAGCCCTGGTGGCAAGCTCGACTGTCAACTGATTGGTATCCAAACCCCAGAGGCTCCTTAACCTGGGAATCTGCTCCATAAAGATAATCATCTAGAAAATTCTATGGGGAAGTTCTATGAATTCTAGTCAACTCCTTGACACTCAGCAATCACAATCACTCATTGTGTGAGTGCTACCAAGAGTAGAGCAGAAGGGTACAAATTATTAAGAGAGTTATCAAGTAGACACTTGGGAAGAGGATGTAGAGGGAGGGAACAAAGAGGGCAGAGCTCTGAAGTGGGAGTGAGCCTGGCAGTATAAGAGTTGTGCAGAGACATGCCTTGCTGCTACAGCCCCAACCAGATCTTCATTTGAACTCCCAGAGCTCAACTGAGAGAGGGAAAAATACCATCCCTTTAACAGATTCATGTCTGTGCTCCCCATTATCTGTTGTATAAAACATGCTCCTCAGATGCCCAGGTAAGCCTGCTGTCTGGAGCTTGATTCTCTTCCTAGTGCACCCTTTTCTACTTGCCCTCTACCCTCCAATCTGACCCCTGGACTGTAAGCTCATTAGGTAGGTGGAGAGTATCCAGCCTTTGTACATGGCTTCTCTTGAATGTCCTTTCCTTTTGCCCCTGTCTGCCTGACAAGCCCTTTCTTGCACATCAAAATTCATCACTTTTCCATCCCAATTTTGTTTACCTGCTTATTTTTTTGTATGTATGTTCTTACTTGAATATTCTGGCTCCACTGTCTGCATATCTGACCTTCTGCACAGACGTTGATTAGCCACTGTCTAGCTGCATTGTAGTTCTGTGCTGGTTTGACCATGACACCACTGGGCTGTGGTTCTGCTTCACGCATCTCCATGGCCTCACCATCTCCAACCTGCCTGGCATGGAGTAGGTGCGCTCAGTTAAGTCAAACCGCATGGCCGAGAGGGCAATACTTGGCTGCTTTAGTCTCCTGACTGGGGCCTGAGCCAGACAGCCCCTGGCTTGCCCTTAGCCATTTTAACAGATTGTATTCACAGCTGTGAACTCCAGGGACACGGATTTCCTGTGGGTGAGGGACTAATGAGGATAAAGGTTCTCATTTTAACCACAGAAAATGTCTGGCTCAAGGGGCATTGTTGTCCCAGAGAATAGAAGGAGCCGCCCAACTCCCCAGCCGATTTCAGCCCTGGGTGCCAGTCCGCAGCCAGCTACACAACTCTTGAGAACCCTGCTCAGAAATATGTTTCCTCTCCCTCTCTGAGGGGTCTAAGCAGTCCTGGGACAGCAATACTTCAGCAGACAGGCCAAACACCAAGGCTGGGATGCTTCCCCCAGCCCCTGAGTTCTGCCCAGTCTTCCATTGTGGCCCCTCACTGCTTTACCCCACATTCTGCCCACTCCTACTCTATAGTCCTAATTCAGGCCCTTGTCAGCTCACCTGGGATGGACAGAGTCTTCTCACCCACCTCCTGGCCTCCATCCCCAAAAGCTCTGTTTTCTAAATCACCTCTTTGCTTAGAAATCTGTGAGGGACTCCGTGTTCACAGGACAAATCCCAGACACTCAAATTTGGCATCTTGGGTCCTCTGAAAAAAATGGACCCACACTTCCTTGCATACATTTCTCCACCTTCTTCTTCATCAACGTTCCAACAGTCTACCTACTGTTCTTTAAATACTATCCTGGCTCTGTTCTTTTTCTTTCAGAAAGAGAGAGGGTGGATGAACCTGCCTTTATTGAGTATATGTTGCGTACGGTGCTAGACACACTCACATCTGTTACCTCATCTAACCTCTCCAACAATCTTGTGAGATCATTGTCATCAACTCCATCCCCAATACAATTCATTTCCTCTCACACCCTTTCTCTGTAGTTCTTGATCCATGTTTATCCTGATCATAAAGTAATTGGTGTTAGTATAGACATGTTATTGTTTTTGTGATGTGCTATTTTTTTTTTCAATATTGTTAAGTGTTTCGTTATGTGCTACTAGGCCGGAACTGACTCATGGGTGACCCTCCAGCAGGTTTTCAGAGGCTGTAAATCACACGGGAAGAAGTTACCCACCATTCTCCCTTGGAGCTACTGGTGGTTTTGAACCACTGTGTGATTTATAACCTCTGAAAACTTGCCGGAAGTTCAACTTACTGACTCATTCCACTGGGAGCCAGTTCTGATTTGGCAACATGAATGAATGAGTGATAATTCTTTAGAACTCTGGTGGCATACACAGTCTGTAGAAGTGCACTGCTATCCCAAAGGTGGTTCCTCTCAGAGATTTGAATCCACCAGTGACTCTGGGAGATGGGCAAGTTTCCTCCTGTGCTATTTACTGCCTCTGAAAACCCACTGGGGTATCAGTTTAGAGATATTTCCAACTCCATGATACACAATAACAACAACATATCTTGCTTATCAAATAACATATCACCATCTTTGAAAATACTTTTTAAAATAGCTACATAATTCCATTCTCAGGATGTACAATAACTAAGTGAAAGATCCCATTACTCACAGATATTTATGTTGTTTCAAAGCTTTTTCTATTAATAACTCTGTGATGAACGTTGGAGCATCTGTGAATATTCCTCTTGGACTTCATTTCTGATTATACTCTTCAAACCATTTCCTAGAAGTGAAATTACTGGATCAAAGTGTGCAGACATTGTTAAAGCTCTTGGTACATTTTGTCAAGTTATTTTCCAAAAAAAGCTGATAATTAAACAGAGATGATCCATCGCACCACACACTTGCCAATACTAATCATTATAGAGAAAATTAGAATAGTTTTTGCTAATCTAATTTCTTTAATTTTCATTTTTATTATTAATAGTGTTAAAAATGTTTTGAAACATCCACAGTCCAGAATTATCTGTTTTGATCTTAGTATATTTCTTGTTTAAGGTGACTTTATATTTTAAAATATTAATCCTGTGCCTGTCGTGTTCATTCTTTTTTTTTTTAAACACTTCTTGCTGATCTTCTCTGTATCGTTCCAATTTTAGTATGTGTGCTGCCGAAGCGAACACTCGTGTTCATTCTTAAAGAATATTTTCCAAATGAAAAAAAGCCAAAAGTCTCTTTTTTTTTTTTTGCAACTTTAAATGCTAATTTTTATTACTACTAATTGTGCACAAAAGTCTCTTTTTATATGTGAGGAAGCCAAGACTCAGAGAATTATATGAATTATCTAAGATCACCTCTGAGCTTTGAACATAGATCTGACTAACTTACCAGCTCTTGAATGGAAGTAATAAAAAGAGAGGAAATACATGGGAACCTTGGGGTGAAACTTAAGTGTGTGCTGTGGGATGACCCAGAGACCACACCTTTCTGGCGGTTTGAATCTTCCAGTGGCTCCACAGGAGAAGGATGGGTAGTCTCCCGTCATGCAGTTTACAGCCTTGGAAACCCACTGGAGGGTTAGCCTTGATCTAGTTAAGATACCATAACAATGAGTTTGAGATTCGACCTTTGAGGGGAGGACTTGATAAAAGTTTAAAGAGGATTCAGGTGGCCAAGTATTAAAGAATTGTGCTGTCAACGCAAAGGTAAGTGGTTCAAATCCATCAGCTGCTCTGTGGGAGAAAGATGGACAGTCTCCTCCTGTGTGATTTACTGCCTCTGAAAACCCACATGAAGGAGGAAGAAATGGAGGAGGAGAAGGAAGAAGAACAAAGTCCTGGGGACTTGGAAGCCAGGAGGGAGTCTGGCTTGCTGTCACCTGAACAAATTTAGGGTCCTTGCCTGCAAGCTTAGAGACATGGTCCCAGCATCCCTAACCCCCTTCATTACCCTTCAGAGGACTGCCCTCAGCCATGTGCCAATATCCTCTCCAAACTGGCCATATAGACTTCAGTACAACTTTCAAGTTGTCCCAATCAGAATATAATATGCTATGACAGAGTCCTTGCTCTCTTGCACTGATATTTAGGGGTTAGGTTTCCTCAGAGGTAACATCTTCACAGGGTCCAAAGTCTAAGAACTTCTTTCATCACCTTTTTTTACCCAGTCACATATATTTTCTACTGATTCATGCTAATTGGGAGGGAAGAGATGGGATATAGAGAGAGGAAAAGAAAAAGAGAAGACTGGATTGCTGGTTTCCTAAAGATAAGTGCACATGGTCTCTTAACTGGTCTACAAGCTCCTTATAAGTCTTGTCCACTTCTACCTTTCCTTTCATCTGTCAGAAGTGTTATATTTGTAAGCATGGAAGAATTGCATTAAAATGATGATAGAAAGTATAATGCAGCAAATGCTTAATCCAATAAAATAAACATTTATTGTAACTAAATATATATATAATTACACAGGGCAGCATGCACAATAATTTTGTATATATATATATATATATATAATTACACAGGGCAGCATGCACAATAATTTTGTATGCAACAGACATGAAATGCATATGCTATGTGCAGAAAGCTGTTGTACTTGCTATTTGCTACAATCCCATATTACAGTTGGGATTTCCGAACTCTGTCAGAACATTAGGGCACGGAGGGTACAAATGGATGCCATGCAGTTGCATGACTATAGTTTAATCTTGAAATACAGAAAGCAAACTTTTAGATAAAGAGAAAAGCCTGATGATCTGTTTCAAAACAGCAAACATTACAAACCCAATGGAGATAATATTTTTAGTATTCATGCCTTATCTCCTATTTTGTTGTATATGGTTCTTGGGGCTTGAAACTTGCAAGTGGCCATCTAAGGCCAACATCTGGTTTCTATTGACCTGGAACAATTGGAAAAGGAGAGTCAGGTATGAGAGAATGATATGTAATGTATGGCTGATTGCCACCCTGAACAATTGTCTCCTTTGCCATGACATCAGAAGAACTAGATGGTGCCAAGCTACCACTGCTGAGAAATTCTGTCAAAGAGTCTGTAGAAGAATCTTGATAGAAGATGGGGTGGGGGGGATACAGAATGTAGCTTCAAATTACATGAACGCTAGACTTCTTGCATAACAACATACAGGACTGATGTATTTCATGAACTCTCTGGCTTCTGAGCTATCAATCACAAGTGGGTGGTTAGCTAATTTGATCAACTAGGCAAAACTCAATCATGACACCAAGTGCCAGCTAGGTTCTTTCCCTCCATTCAAAGGCTTCCTAAATGAACTCATGAAACTACTTCCCTGGAATAATCTTTAAACCCAAATTTAGAAATATCCCCTGAAGTTTCCTTAAAACCAAACAGTTTAGCTTCACTTCAGTTTAAGTTCTCTTAAGATCTATTTGAAATAAAATTGACAACAGCAACATGAAAGATAGCCAGGAACCTTAGGTGGCTGTTGTTGTTGTGTGCCATAGAGCTAGTACCGATCCATAGCTGACCCTCCGGTGGGTTTTCAGAGGCTGTTAACTGCACAGGAGGAGATTGCCTGTCCTTGTCCCGTGGAGCTACTTTTAGCCTTGAACCATGTGCCTTTGGGATTGCTGCACAGCTTCTTGCCTCTAGGCCACCAGAGCTCCATAAGGAGACTGGATTTCTATTAATGAGAGAGAATATATTATATAATACACTATATTAATGGAAGTGAATTGTTATTAATGAGAGAAGAACAATCCAGGAAAGGAGAGAGCATGATTACACAACTCAGTGAATGTTATCACTGTCACCAGGTAGTATAGGTAGAAATTTGAACTAGTATATGTTTTCCTGCATGCTTTCAAAAAATAATAAAATAAATAAAATTCAGGAAATTTTTTAAAAATTCTACGGCTACTAGTTCTCTGCTCCTCAAGAGCATAGACTCTGGCACACATGGGGTCACTATGCGTCAGAATCTGCTGTTTGTTTAGATGCCCTCCGGCTCCATCTGTATCTGTCCGTAGGGAGTTCAGAAATGACTCAAAATTTATCTTGGCAGCTGACTGCACTGTGGGAATCTGATGTAAACTTGAAGATTTTGGAATCTTTGTGGAAACAGAGTGAATGGATAAAGAGACTACAGTGATGGGAAGAAGAGTGTAAACAATTCTACACGTTGAAAGGAAACAATTCCCAGACAGAATTTGATCCACAGAAAGAATGAAGTATTCTGGAAATTTCAATCATATGAACGTTATTAAAAACATAGTTTCTAGTTACTATTTGAAAGACAATTGCCTAAAGTAATAACAATCTAATTTGGGGTTTATAACATACTTAGAAATAAAACACATGATCACAGTAGAATGAGAGTAGTGAGAGATATTGGTTTAAGTTCTTATTTTATAAGTGATTTAAAGATAACTCACCTCATTGTTGTCCATTCAGAACCAGCTTATAGCTGACCTTCCATTGGGTTTTCAAGGCTGTAAATTGCAAAGAGATTAACCATTTTCTCCTATGGAACAACTGATGGATTCAAGCAGGCAGATAATCATGGTTTGCAAGATAACTCCTTACAGATATATATTGTAACCCTGTAGCCAACACTTTAAAAGTTTTGGTGGATTTCTTTTATTTTATTTAAAGAGTTCATCTTAAAAACCAGTTTCTCTCTCATTGTCGTCAAGGTGAAACCAACTCTTGTTCAACCGTCTTGCAGGTTTTCAGAGGCTGTAAATCACACTGGAGGATAATGCCCATCTTTCTCTGGTGGAGCCACTGGTAAATTCTAACCAGCAGAGAGATGAGGCTTTGGGTTAGCAGTGTGACTCTCTACCGCCTTTGTCCAAACAGAAGTGCTGAGGGACACTCAATTTTTAACAGTAAAGGGGGAAAGGCAAGAAAAGAAAGAAAGAACTGATGGGGCAAATAGAAAGTAGATTTTAAAACCGAAATAAGCTCACTACAATTGAGTTGGTTCATGGGGTTTCCAAGGCTATAAACAGGAAGAAACCGCCCATCTATCTCCTGAGGAGAGGTTGGTGGATTCAGCAACTGGTCAGTTGACTAGTAGCCCAGCATATAAGGTGCTACACTACTAGAGTGCCTTAGAAAAAGACTATTATTTAGAATTGTGACATTATATGATTTCTAAGATCCTCTCTAACTTCCAGCATTTCTGGCTTTAGTTCATGGCCTCCATTCTCAGTTTCCAAGTAAAGAAACAGACCAAGCTACCTAGCAGGCTGTGGGAGAATTGTAACTAGAGTGGAAGCTCTTGATTCCTAAGATTTTCCATTAAAATCAGAATAACAAGTAAAGGTGATCATTACAGCAGTCTCAGATTAGGTACGATATTAATTCTATCAAACGGGTTTAGGGTTAAGGCCTTGTTTAGGGTCAAAATCTGCTTTGGAGTTAATGTTGGTTACGTCTGTGGACTGAGTAGACATGGGGCTCAGAAGTGTTAGACCTGGTGGGAATGGACTAAACCAATATTCTCTCTCACAGTGCCTATTTATACACAAATAGAGTATCATTAAGGCATTATTAAGAACTTCTTTTCCTTCACTCTCTTTCCTAGGAATTATTCTCTATTTACCAACATAATGTAATATTCCTCTGTTCATTTAAAAAACCTTCCTTGATCACCTGCTGTGTGTCAGACTCAGACAACTGCATGCTGAGGATGCTATATAAAAAAGACCAAGTTCCTAACCCCAGGAAGCTGAGGTTCTAGTGGCGGGAAACATAAAACAAACACACAGACAAACACACAAGGTCATTTCAGACAGAAAGAATAGATTAGTAGGGCAGAGTGACCTTGGAGTTGTGGGAAAGGCCTGAGAGTGGTGAGAAGGAGCAGTACAGCCTGCTGATGGGGCAGCATGAAGGAGCACAGTGTGAGAGGTGAAGAGAAAATGAACTGGCGGAAAGGGCAGTGGTTGGGCCACATCAGACTTGCTGAGTCAGGTTAGGCACCTGGATATATAATGTACTTCTAAAGGAAATCTAGTGAAGAGTGTAACCAGGAAGGTCTCATGGTCTCACTTGAAGTTTATAAGATGACCATGGCTGCAGCATGAAAAACAACCTTAGTGATCGCATGAATAATTTCCTTTACAATAATTAGTACAAAAGTAGTTCCTATAAGGTATAAGTTAACAATGTTTCAAGTGTCCAAACTGCTGCACCAATCCATCATCTCTGACAATTAATCCTCTTCCCCTCAGTACTCTCACCTCCATTGATGGATATGAGTTCTGTGTTTCACTGCAAAGTCTCACAGAAATTTAAAAAAAAAATTGTGGAAATAGCTTTCTTGATTTTGGATGATATAGACCAATCTATGTGACCACAGAGACTGGTGAACATGGGTCAGGAGCCTGCAAGCTGAGGTTGTTAGTTGTTGGTTGTTGACACAGTTGGAGAAGATCAGATGCAGTGTCCCAACTGTACAGAACACTGAGCTTCCTTTATATTGGATCTCAAGGCTATAAATCATACCCTCAAGAGAACTAAGGGTAACTACTTGGGTAATACTTTCCACTAGAGTGTGGCTTATGTTGTTGTTGTTGTTTATGTGCCGTCGAGTTGCTTGCGACTCATAGCGACCCTATGTACAACAGTCCTAAACTCTGCTCTGTCCTGTGCCAATCGCACTGTCTCTGACACTCCCATCCCGATTACCCCAGTCACTGAATCACCACCTCATAGAGGGCCTTCCCC
>NW_006399769.1:3355812-3357113 GCF_000299155.1 Elephantulus edwardii | reverse complement strand
TACTGAAATTAATAATAAATTTAAATTAAAAAATTTAAGTTAGAGTAAGGAAGGCAATGGATTTATAACTACTCATGCTAATAACACTTTATCATAGCCTGGAGGAGGAATAGTGGAACTGTATCCACATTTACAATATTCTTCTTACCAAAACCATTTATGGAAAATAGGGACTGCATTGGAACATATATCTCTCTGGATTGGAAATGATCATATTAATAATATTTCTAGCCTTAAACTTAAAATATTATATTGTTCAAAATTATTTGTTATGTATTTGCTTAAATTTTTCCCTCTTTTAACAACTGGGATATAGATGGAAGAGAAAAGACCAGAGAATGGCTAAAATTATTGGGGCAGCTATTGCTGCCACTTTAGGGCCTGTGTCACAGAAAGGAAGTCTTAATCATAAACAATGCCACCCAAAGTCAATAAAGGAGGTCAGAATTGCTTCCACTGTGGAAAGCAGGACCACTTTAAAATATAGTGTCACAGACGAGAGCCACAGATAGGCAAGGGAGTAGAGAGGAAGCTCTCACTCACTTGCTTTCAGTGTGGATCTGAAGGACACTTCACTAAGGGCAGCCCACATCAGGTCCTCATGGCTGACAGGACTGACAGGCCCCAGATCCCAGCTGGAAACAAAGGAGGATGCTTCAATGATTCAGATCCTCCAAAAGAGCCGTGGGTGAGCATTAACATTACTGGTAAGTAATTCATTTTCTCCTGGACACAAGAGCCTATTATTTGGTCCTACAAGCCTTCTGAGGTCCCAACTCTTCTCACTATTTCTTAGTTTTTGGAATTGACAGAAAACCTCATAAGCAGTTCCTTACTTCACTTCTGCCTTGCATGTGGACTTCTGAGCTGTACAACAACCCAGTTGTAGATGGAATTTGTTCCAGGACTTAAGAAAAATAAATGACATAGTTGAGCTTCTACATCTTGTGATTCCCAACCTTTATACTATAATAGACAAAGTGCTAGTCAATAGGCCTTTTATTTTAAGAACTACCTTCCCTCTGTAACTTGATTTGTGCCACTGTTAGAACCTCTACTTGGAATATTACTACTTTTAATTTTTGACTCATGTACTTCTAACTTATTAGTTAAATTTGTGTCTTCTAGGCTGCAACAGTTCCATAATGCATCTTCAAGGATATGAACATGTACAGCTAAGCATAATTGATAACAGTGCATCTAAATTACAGAATCATTCTCCACAATAGCCTTCTTGTTTCCTATTGCCAAAGGGGCCCTTTAGAGTAGTGAGAGAAGATCTTCACCCTGAAACCTACAGC
>NW_006399769.1:3349446-3355712 GCF_000299155.1 Elephantulus edwardii | reverse complement strand
GCTGTCCCTCCACCCTCCCAAGCATGATGTCCTTCTCCAAACACCAGTCTCTCCTCACAACATGTCCAAAGTATGTTAGACAGAGCCTCAGAATCCTTACCTCCAAGGAGCCACCTGGTTTAACCCTTTCCAGGATGAATCTATTTGTTTTCCTAGCAGTCCATGGTATTCTCAATACTCTTCTCCTTCTTTGGGCACCGCAGCTCAAAAGCATCAATTCTCCTTCTATCCTCCTTGGTCATTGTCCAACTCTCTGATGCATAACAAGTGACTGTGAAGACCATGACCTGTATCAAATGCACCTTAGTCTCCAGAGAGACACCATTGCTCTTCAGTACTTTGGAGAGGTCCCTAACAGCAGACTTTCCATGACAATGCGCCTTTTAATTTCCTGGCTGCTGGTGCCAAGAGTGTTGACTGTGGAGCCAAGCAAACTAAAGCTTGTACAATCTTAATCTCTCCACCAACCATCTTGATGCTCTCAATTGGTCCAGTGGTGAGAACCTTTGTCTTCTTGACATTGAGCCTCAATCTATATTGTAGGCTGCAGTCCTTGACCCTCTGCAAGTCCATCCTAATCCTATCTCCATAATTCAATAAATTCTAGACAAAGAAGCTAGAATCACAAAATGGAAGTGTGGAAGGATCATATTACTTAATTCATTGTACCACATTGGTTAAAAAAGAAAACCAACTGAATGAAAAGCTAAGAGGTAGGATTCTTATTCCTAACCCAATTCAATATACTGTGTTATCTTGGGTAAGACACTGATAACCTCTCTTCTATGTTATTTGTATAGGGGTAAAATGCCAGTGGGCCTATCTTTGTTATTTATATCATAAAGATGGCACAAATTAGCAGCAGACTATAAAAAAAGAAAAAGGTACTTCTAAGAAACAACTAACTGTAACTCTAACTCACTACCATTGAATCAGAACTGATTCATAACTTACCCTCCACTGTGTTTCTGAGGCTATAAATTGCAAGGTTGTCTCTCTTACTCAGAGAAGTGCAGCCCTGGGGTTAGTGTAACTTTCTGCAGATGACAACCCCAGAACTCCTCCTTTAAGGAACAAAGAACTATAAAGAAGGAAAGCCTTGGTTATTTTCTCACCTCTTTTATATACAGAGGTGCAGATTAAGTAAGACCATTTTAAAATTTGGTGCTAAGGAGGTCAGCTCATATTCAGAGGGTGGGGAGGTGGATGCGTCTATTCCCATAGAAAGAATGGCACCTGCTAAACAAAAGCTATACCCATCAATGTCACCAGGATCTGTCACACCTGTGTAACCTGCCCCCACCTGAAGAGCTTGTGTATCTGGGAAATGGGCACATGCTGGTGGATTGGTAAGGCTGAGAAACACCAGGGGAAAGACCAGGCCCCATATACTCCTAGTACACATCTAGTAGATGCTTAAGTCCCTGCCTATGTATGATCCCACCCTACAGTTGACCATAGCCAATTCTAGGCCAACAGACTCAAGCTATAATCACCCATGGCTACAGATGAAAACTGAGTGACAAAAATACTTTGAATCACAGAGAGCCTCTAATTCAAAGAGAGTCAGGAACACAGAAATTCATGGCAGAGGCTTAAAGACCTGCTTTAATAAGGGAAAACAGGAAAAGACAATAATTCACTAGCCCCTCTATGGACCTTTTCCCCTATCACCCACATTGTACCACAGCATGCTGAGCAAGAGTAAACTTTCTATTTCTACTCTTGGCACCAGTAGCCAGGAAATTAAAAGGTGCATTGCCATGGGAAAGTCTGCTGTTAGGGAAATAAAGAGTAATACTTTCTATTAGAACAAAGATCAATATGTGCCAAATCTGACTAGTGTTAGACCACATCACCACCATCCACCCACCTCCAATCAATAGAACAGCATTACACAGCACAGACAACAGACCAGTAGCTACACAGACATTCCACCAGTTGTCACACTAGAGAAAAGGAGAATTAAAAATCTTTATTACAATGTCCTGGTAGCAACAGACAACATCAAATCACACAAAAAGCTATTATGAGTCATCACAAAATAAAAGAGGAACAAAACACAGCATTAATTAATATCCCAGAGGCAAGAAGGATGACTGAATAATCCAAAGAAGAATTCAGAACAATGATTTTTAAGAAATTAGAAAGTATGGAAGAAATAGTTAAGGCCACAAAACAAGAGATAGAAGAAATTTTTAAAAATCAATACAAGTAAAAATGGATAAAATCAACAAGCTAATAAAAACCACAAAGAAAAAAAAACACGAAAATGTAACCCAAAATAATAAAACCATAATTGTTGTTATGTGCCTTTGAGTAGTCTGAAATGCATAGTGACCCTATGTATAATAACTCTGAAGCCTGTACTGTCTCACTGACTCTGATACACCTACCGCCATTGCCTCAGTTACTGTATCAATCTATCTCATCTGGGGTCTTCCTCTCATGAGCTGTTCCTCCACCCTTCTGAGTATGCTGTCCTTCTCCAAGGACCAGACCATTCTGTACATGTGTCCAAACTATGTGAGATGGAGCTACAAAATCCTAGCTTCCAAGGAAAAACTTGGTTTCACTCTCTCCAACATAGACCTATTTATTTTCATGATGGTCCATGGTATGTTTAAGACACTTCTCCAATACAATTTAAAGGCATCAATTATTTTCCTCTCATCCTTATTCATTGTCCAGCTCTCTAATACACAGCAAGTGATTGCAAAGACCACCACCTTTATTACAGACACTCTCAACAGATGGGAGCAACAAAAAAGTAGAATTGAAGAAATGGAGCATAGAATTAGTGAAACAGAAGACAACACCCTTAAGAGTAATCTTCTAGAGGAAAAAAGCTTAAGAAGAAAGAAGAAAGAAAGAAAGAAAGAAAGAAAGAAAGAAAGAAAGAAAGAAAGAAAGAAAGAAAGAAAGAAAGAAGAAAGAAAGTTTTAAAAGTTTGATAAAATAAAAATAAATAGCATATGTACAATTAAAATTTCAGAAAAGGAAGTTGTTGTTGTTATGTGTTGTCGAGTCACTTGCAACTTATAGTGACCCTATGTACAACAGTCCTAAACCCTGTTCTATCCCATACCAATCTTACTGTCTCTGACATACCTACCCACATTACTCCAGTCACTGAATCAATCCATCTCATTGAGGATCTTTCTCTCTTGCACTGTCCCTCCACCCTCCCAAGCAGGATGTCCCTCTCCGAGGACTGGTCTCTCCTTTCAACATGTCCAAAATAGGTCAAATGAAGCTTCAGAATTCTTGTCCCCAAGGAGCAGCCTGGTTTCACCCTCTCTGGGATGAACCCGTTTGTTCTCCTGGCAGTCCACGGCATGTTAAAGACTCTTCTCCAGCTCCACAGCTCAAAGGCATCAATTCTCCTTCTATCACCCCTATTCATTGTCAAGCTTTCTGATACATAGCAAGTAATTATGAAGACTATGGCCTGTATCAGGCACACTTTAGTCTCCAGACTGACATCATTGTTCTTCAGTACTCTGGAGAGCTGCATGACAGCAGAAATTTCTAATGCAATTTGTGTTTTCCTTTCTTGGCTACTTGTACCAAGAGTGTTGAATGAAGAGCCAAGCAAACTGAAGCTGTTAACAATTTCAACCTGTTCCCTGTCTATCATGATAGTGCCATTCAGCCCAGTGGTGAGAACTTTTGCTTTCTTGAACTATATTTAAGGCTGCAGTCCTTGACCTTCTGCAGCAAATGCTTTAAGTCCTCCTTGAGTTCAGCAAGCTGAGTTGTGTCATCTGCATAATGAAGATTGTTGATGGGTCTTCCTTCAATCCTGATGCCACATTCCTCCTCATAGAGCCCAGCCTCCCAGACGATCTGTTCTGTATATAGATTGAAAAGGTATGAAATAGGACACATCCATGGAGTATACCCTTCCCAATTTTGAACCATACAGTGTTTCCTTCTTCTGTTCTGATGACTGCCTCCTGGTCCAAGTAGAGGTTTCACATAAGCACAAACAAATATTCTGGGGTTCCTATTCTTCTCAGACTCAGCCACAGTTTGCTATGATCCACACAGTCAAATGCCTTTGCAGAGTCAATAAAATACAGATAGAGATTCCTCTGGTACTTGCTGCTTTCAACCAGGATCCATCCCACATTAGCTACAATATCCCTAGTACCACAGCCTCTTCTAAGCACAGCCTACACTGCTGGCAGTTCTCTGTTGATGTACTGTTTCAGACATTCTTGGATAATTTTTAGCATAATCTTGCTTTCATGTGATATTGATGATATTGTTAAATAATTTCTTCACTCTGTTGGGTCACTTTTCTTTGGAATGGGAACGAATATGTATCTCTTCCAGTCAGTTGACCAGGTGGTTGTCCTTCAGATTACTTGGCACAACTTGATGAGCATGTCCACGGCAGTGGAAAAGATACTGGATGAAAACTTACAAGGTATCATGAAAAATGAGAAAACATACATTCAAGATGGTTAGTGAACTCCTAATAGGACATGTCCCAAAGAAAAAAGGCATATCATAGTTAAAAACTGCAAACTCAAATACAAGAACAGAATATTGAAAATAGTTCAAGAAAAATGAAGAGTGACCTACAAAGAGGAGCTACTAGATTAACCTTCAATTTCTCAGCAGAAATCATGAAACATGCAAGCAAGAAAACAATGGGACTGCATATACAAAATTTTGAAAGAAAATAGTTGGCAAACAAGACTCTATATACAGCAAAACTGTTCATCAAATATGACAAAGAAATTGGGACTCTGTCAGGAAAGCAGAAATGAAGGGAGTTCTTAAAAAATAAGACCCACAAATACTAAATAAATCCTTCACACAGAGACAGCACAGAAAATAGTCTACTAACCAGCAAACACACAAAAAAGAACTCAACAAAATGACACCAGAGAGTACCAGAGGAATGACTATCTGTGTCTCATTAACTATGTAAAGGCGTTTGACTGTGTGGATCACAACAAACTGTGACTGACTGTAAGAAGAAAGGTAATCCCAGAATATTTGATTGTGCAAAATCTATTCTTGTACAAAGAGGCAGTCATCAGAACAGAGCAAGGAGACACTGCATGGTTCAAAATCAGAAGGGTGTATGCCAGGGATGTGTCCTATCTCCACACCTTTTCAATCAATATACAGAACAGATCATCCTGGAGGCTGGGCTCTATGAGGAGGAATGTGGCATCAGGATTGGAGGAAGATTCATCAATAACCTGTGTTATGCAGATGACACAACCCTGTTTGCTGAAACAGAGGGCCTGAAGCACTTGCTACAGAAAGTAGAGGACTGCAGCCTTCAATATGGATTGATGCTCAACATCAAGAAAACAAAGATTCTCACCACTAGGACAATGGGCAGCATCATGATTGATGGTTGAGATTGAGATTGAGATAGAGATTGTTAACAGCTTTAGTTTCCTTGGCTCCTCAATCAACACTCTTAGTACCAGTAGCCAGAAAATAAAAAAATTAATTTCTCTGGGAAAGTTGGATGTCAGGGACCTCTCCAGAGAACTGAGAAGCAACGATGTCAGTATGGAGACTAAGTGTGCCTGATACAGGCCATAGTCCTTACAATTGTTTTCTATGCCTCAGGGAGCTGGGCAATGCTAGGGATGATAGAAAGAGAATTGATGCTTTGGACTATGGTGCTGGAGAAGAGTCTTGAATATACCATGGACTGCCAGGAGAAGCAACAGGTTCATCCTAGAGAGGATGAAATTAGGCTGCTCCTTAGAGGCAAGAATTCTGAGGCTTCATCTGACATATTTTGGTCATATTTCAAGGAGAGATCAGTTCTTGGAGGTGGAGGGATGGAGAAAAAGAGGAAAACCATCAATGAGCTAGAGTGACAGTGACTAGGGTAATGAAGGTAGGTGTGTTGGAGATGGTATAGCTGGGGCAAGATGAAGCAGGGTTCAGGGCTATTGTATTTAAGGTCACTATGAGTCACAAGTGACTTGACAGCACATAACAACAATAATGTTGATTATTACATGGAATGTGAATAAATTAAACGCACCAGTGAAGAGGAAAAAAGTAGCAGCTTGGATACAAAACCAAACCAATCAATATGCTGTCTTCCAAAGATACACTTGAGAAGCAAGGATAGTGATTAACAAAATATCAAAGGGTGTAGAAAAGATATACCATGCACACCCATGTTTATTGCAGCTTTGTTCACAATAGCAAGGACTTGGAAATAACCTAAGTGCCCATCAACAAACAAATGGATAAAGAAGCTGTGGTATATTCAC
>NW_006399769.1:3344079-3346496 GCF_000299155.1 Elephantulus edwardii | reverse complement strand
TCTGATCATATGGAGATTTTTGAAAGTATTTCTTTGAGTTTATTATGTTTAATTTGTTTTATTTGTTTGTGTATAAAGGATGCTCATCTAGATGATAACATAATTATGATTAAAACGAAAGTGGGGAAATTTGGGAAGCCAATACTAAATAGTTGTAATAAACTGAATGCTATTTAAATTAAAAAAAAAGATATGACAACAAATAAGAACTAAAGAAAAAAGTTAAGAGTGGCAATATTAATCTCTGATAAAATAGACTTCAAGCTAAAAAGCAGCATGAAAGACAAGGAAATACACTATATAATGCTTAAAGTGTCACTAGAACAAGAGGACAAATATTAATTGCAATAATATTAAGATAATATTAACCAAGGGCTAAAGCTGAAAAATACACATTCACAGATTTAAAGAAAGAAATAGCACCAAAATGTCATAAGTAACTTCAACACACCACTCTCATTTACTGAAAGAACAAGAAGAAAGAAACTCAACAAAGATGTAGAAGAACTAAACTGCAAAATTGACTAAACCAACCTCAGACATATATAGAGTACTCCACCCAATAATAACTCAGTAAAAATTCTTTTCCAATGTACGTGGAATATTCTCCAAATTAGACCATATGTTAGGTCACAAAAGAAGTCTCAATAAATTAAAAAATATTCAAATTTTCCAACATATCTTCTAAGTTAGAAAACAATAAAAGGACAAAGGAGAATAAAACCATACATCTGGAAATTAACTTTCTCAATTGACCGCTATTAAAGAAAAGAGAAAAAAAATAAAATGAAAAAATTCTTGAAACAAAGGATTATTAAAACACAAGGTATCAAAACGTCTGGTATATAGCAAAGGCAGTACTCAATGGTCAATACATAGCAATAAACAAACACATCAAAAAGGACAGGAAAAACAAAATAAACAGCTTATTCCAACATCCCTAACAAACAAATAGAACAACATGCAAATCTCATAACCTCCAGAAGAAAGGAAATTATAAAGGTAACAGTAGAAATAAGTGGAAGAAAAACCAGAAAAACAACTGACATTGTTAACAAGAGCACAGTTTGGTTCTTCAAAAGGGTCAGTTAAGTTGATGAACCACTGAAGAACCTAACAAAGGAAAAGGAAGAATATACATAAATAACTTGAATAAGAAATGAAGTGGATGTTGTCAGATAGAATCAAACAAAACAAAAAGGATATTAATGGAATATTATGATCAAATTTTAAAACCTAGAGGAAATTCTTAAAAATTCACAGTTGCTTAAAAATTTCTTAGTGTGGCCTGGACTGCTATCCTTTCAGGAGTACTAGACTGTGACCCCTCTATCTGGAGGCCCTGGCACTGTGGCCTGGACCCCTGAATCTGCCACTTGAAGGACCTGGCCCTACCTCCTGCCCACCCCCACCCAACCAACTCCTGGATGCCTTGGCCTGGCTTCTTGAAGGACCTGGTCCTGCAACCTGGATACTCAGGCCCTGCTGCCAGAGGATGACCCAATGCTGCCCTCTGAACTGCACCAGGGACACCAATATCACAGGTGAAGCCATTTCCTCCTTATTCCCATAACTTGAACTGCCTTAAGCCTTGTGCAATTTGGACCAGCCTAGCTACAGCAGTTGCCTGACAGAGAAGGCTGCTGATTCACAGGCCATATGTGTCCACAATTGAAACAAGTCTTCCCTGGAGTCAAAAGATCAGAGAGAAACTCAGACAAGAAATATGCCCCACCCTTCTCTGGAGCAGTGACTTCCTGAGCCAAGGTTATCAGACCAAAAGTATGCTAAGACCTCAAGCATGAAAACTCAACCACAGCAATGACACAGAAGAAACAGATGATTTCACACTCTTCACAAACCCAAAACAAGATGTTACCCCAAAAATGTGACACAGTATCAATGGATTTCCTGAAGCCAGAAAATATGATTAAACTTTCTGACACACACTTCAAAAGAAGAATGATTGAATATTTTCAGTAAGTAAAAGTCAAACTTGAAGAATTACAGGACTCTGCTGGTAAAAGTCAATAGGGACTTAATAAAACAACACAAGACAATGCAGATAAAACAAATGAGCTATTAGAGGCTCTGGGAAAACAAGAAACCACAATCCAGAATATGAGGACTAATGTTTCAGATGCTGTCAACATGTTAGAAGGACATATGAACAAAGTTGAAGAGATGGAACACAGAACCAGAGAAATAGAAGATAGAAATGTCACCACTCATCTGCTTGGACAAAAAGCAGAATCAAAAAGAAAAGAAAAAGAAGAGAACCTAAGAATAATATGGGATGCCATCAAGAGGAATAACATATGTATAATTGAAATCCTGGAACAGGAAAAAGCAGGTAAAGGCACTGAGAAAGTTGTGGAAGACTTACTAGGAGAAAACTTTACAGGCATAATGAAGAA
>NW_006399769.1:3342578-3343979 GCF_000299155.1 Elephantulus edwardii | reverse complement strand
TATTAAAAAAGATCAGTGAACACCATACAGAATAGACTCCAAAAGAAAAAATATCAAGGCATATCATAGTCAAAATTGCCAAAACCAAAGATAAGGAGAGAATTCTTAAAGCAGCTATGGAGAAACAAAGAGCAACCTATAAGGGAGAAAAAATAAAATTAAGTGTCAATTTCTCAGCACAAATTATGCAAGCAAGAAGACAGTGGAATGGCCTATATCGAACACTCAAAGAATACAACTGTCAACCAAGAATACTGTGCCCAGCAAAAATGTCTGTCAAATATGAAGGAGAGATTAACATATTCTAAGAAAAGCAGAACCTAAGGGAGTTTGTATAAACAAAACCAATATTGTAGGAAACACTGAGGGAAGTCCTTCTTACAGACATGGCACAGAAAGCAGGATAGACCAAAGTAACCAGCAACAACACCAAAAAGAGCTCAACAAAATGATAGGAATAAGCCCTTGCCTCTCAATAATGACACTGAATGTGAATGGTTTAAATGCACCACTGAAGAGAAAAAGAATAGCAGATTGGATAAAAAAACAAAAACAAAAACCCTATAAATATGCCATCTACAAGAGACACACCTGAAAAGTGAAGATAGACTAAAAGTAAAAGGATGGGGAAAATATAAAGACCAAATAGTAAACAGAAGAAAAGTGGAAGCAGTGATATCAATCACTAACAAAATAGATTTCAATGCAAAAATCATCACAAAGGACAAGGAAGGTCACTACATAACGCTTAAAGGGCCGTGGAACAAGAGGACATAATACTAATATCTATCACCAAATTATAGAATTGCAAAATATACAAAGCAAACATGAAAAGAAATGGAAAAAAAGAAATAGACAACACCACTATAGTAGTTGGAAACATCAATACACCACTCTCAAGAAAAGATAGAAATACCAGAAAGAAACTCAACAAGGACACTGAAGAATTAAACCACACAATAACCCATCTCGATCTCATAGATATTTACAGGCTAATGCACCTCAAGAAAGTGCAGTATAAATTCTCCAATGTGTGGAACATTCTCCAGAGTATATCACATTTTAGGTCCAAGGAAAGCATCCATAAATTAAAAAACATAGAAATAATACAAAGCATCTTCTCAGACCATAATGCTACAAAATCAGAAATTAATAACAAGAGGATAAAGGAGAAAAAAAACCATATATTGGGAAGCTGAACAACACCTTGCTTGAACATGAGTTGGTAATAGAAGAAAAAAAGGAAATTAAAAAGTTTCTTGAAACAAATTACAATGAAAACACAACTTATCAAACCCTCTGGGAAACAGCCAAAGCTGTAACTGTTGTTGTTGTTGTTATGTGCCGTCGAGTCGCTTGTGGCTCATAGCGACCCTATGTACAACAGCCCTAAACTCCGCT
>NW_006399769.1:3328663-3341228 GCF_000299155.1 Elephantulus edwardii | reverse complement strand
GAGGATAGAAGGAGAATTGATGCCTTTGAGCTGTGGTGCTGGAGAAGAGTATTGAATGTACCATGGACTGCCAAGAAAACAAACAGATTCACCCTCGAGAGTGTTAAACCAGGCTGCTTCTTGGAGGCAAGTATTTTGAGGCTTCGTCTGACATACTTTGGACATGTTGTAAGGAGGGAGAGGTCCTTGGAAAGGGACATCATGCTTGGGAGGATGGAGGGATGGCGCAGAAGGGGAAGACCCTCTACGAGGTGGATTGATTCAGTGATTGGGGTAATCGCGATGGGTGTGTTGGAGGTAGTGTGATTGGCAGAGGATAGAGCAGGGTTTAGGGCTGTTGTACATAGGGTCGCTATGAGTTGCAAGTGACTTGACGGCACGTAAAAACAACAACAACACTTAAATAAATATGAAAACCTAGGGGAACTGAAAAAAATTCTTAGAAGTACCTACCTAAACTGACACAGACTGAAATCAAACACCTGAACATACCCATTACAATAGAAGAAATTGAATAGGTAATAAAACAATTTACAACAACAACAAAGCCCCTATACCAGATGGTTTTACAAGTGAGTTTTATCAAACATTCAGAGAAGAGCTGTCACCAATTCTTTATAAAGTATTTCAGAAAACAGTAAAAGATGTCATTCTCTCAGACTCATTCTAGGAAAGAAACATGTTTTTGATACCAAAGTCAGATACCATAAAAATAGAAAACTACAGACCAATATCTCTTATAAACATAGATGCAAAAATCTTGAATAAAATCCTGGCCAATAGAATACAGTACATAAAAAAAAAATCACCATGATGAAGTGGGATTCATAAAAGGTATGCAAGGATGGTTCAACATAAGAAAAACAATTGTAATTCATCACATTACCAAAGCAAAGAATAAGAACCACATAATCCTTTCAATTGATGCAGAAAAGGCCTTTGACAAAATCTAACACTCTTTATTGATTAAGACACTCAACAAAATAGGAATAGAGGGGAATTTTCTCAATATAGTAAAAAGTATATATGCAAAACCAAGGAGAGAGATTAAAGGCATTCCCTTTGAGAACAAGAGCTAGGCAAGGATGGCCACTATCACCTCTCCTATTCAATACTGTATTAGCGGTCTTAGCGATAGCAATAAGACAAGAGAATGAAAGAAGAGGTATCCAAACTGGCAAAGAGGAGGTATAATTATCTCTATATACAGATAAAATGATAGCATACTTAGAAAATCCTAAAGACTCAGCAAGAAAACTTTTGGACATAGTCCACAGTTAGGCAAAATGGTAGTAGGATACAAGATCAACATGCAAAAATAGATTTCTCTGCAGTGACAAAGAGAATACAGAACTGGAGCTAAGAAAAACAATACTCATCACAATAGCTAACCACAAGATTAAATACTTGGGAGTAAATATAGCTAGAAACACAAGAGACCTAAGCAAAGACAATTGCAAAATGTTGTTGTTGTTAAGTGCTATTGAGTAGTAGATGACTCATAGCGACTCTATGAATGCAAAGACTTGAACACTTGTATAACTTTCATAAGTTTCTCCAAGTTCACAGGATTTCTGGAGGAAAGCTATTTTGGAAGTTGATGGCACTCCTGCTTTCAAGCTTATTTTACTTGGGGAGCTCCACTAAACACTGTCCACTATGGGTAACCATTATCATATTTAACACTGTTAGGTCTTTGCACTTGATGTAAGGGAAAGGACTCACAGAAGGTACCAGAGAAAAGGGCCACAAAACGTTACTACAAGAAATAAAAAGAGACCTGGAGAAATGGAAGAATATACCATCTCAATTATAGGAAGACGGAATATTGTTAAAATGACAACTCTACCAAAGGCAATTTACATCTTCAAAGCAATTCCAATACAAATATCAATTGCCTTCTTCAACAAGATGGAAAAGACAATCTCCAATTTCACCTGGAATGGAAAGAAACCTCAAATAAAAAGGGAAGCCACAGACTGGGGAAAAAGTATTTGGTAATGACATGTCAGATAAGGGACTTATATCCGGAATTTATAAAATACTTGAACACCACAATAAGATAAAGATAAATAATCCAATAGAAAAATGGGCACAGGATATGAACAGACACTTCACCGAAGAAGACATTCAGATGGCCAACAAGCACATGAAGAAATATTCAATGTCCCTAGCTCTAAGAGAGATGCAAATCAAAACAACTATGAGATATCATCTCACCCCAGTAAGTATAGCAAAATATAACAGAACAGCAAGCAACAAATGCTGGCGAGGATGTGGAGAAACTGGAACTCTTATTCACTGTTGGTGGGAATGTAAGATGGTGCAACCATTGTGGAAGCGGTGCATAGCGAAGTTGATTGAGAGTGAGAGCAAATTTTTCTGCAACAATGGATGAATTTTTTTAAGAGAAAAACAAACTGATTATTTGGTAGAGAGAAAAATGAGCAATAATGAATGAATGGAAATCCAAGTTTTCTGTAAACTCTTGTTAAAATAAAAATATAAAATTATTTTTAAAATATTCACATGCTATCCAATTTGACACAGAAGTAGAACACTTGAACAGACCATCTCAACCCTGGAAAATTCTAACAAACACTCAGAGAAGAACTGTAACTAATCTTACTTAAATTATTTCAGATAGTATAGAAAGGAGATAAATACTCATAGATTCATTCATTAAAGTGAGTATAATCCTAATACCAAAACCAGGTAAAGACATCACAAAAAAAGAGGAAGGAAGGAAGGAACGAAGGAAGGAACGAAGGAAGGAAGAAGGAAGGAAACTATACACCAATATTCCTCATTAACACAGATGCAAAAATTCTTAACAAAATCTTAGCCAATAGAATTCAAGAGCACATCATAATCAAGTGGAATTAATAACAGGATGCAAGGACAATTTAACATAAGAAAAACTATGAGTGTAATCCACCACATCAACAAAGTAAGTTACAAGAATCACAGGATCATCTCAATTGATATAGAAATGACTTTTGACACAATCCAACACTCTTATTCTTATTAAAATGTTAAACAACATAGGAACAGAGGAAAGTTTCTTCTGATGGTGATCCATTGTAAGAAGCTGTACTAGAATCCCAAAGGTATGTGGTTCAAATTAACCAATGTTCCTTAGGAGAAGTATGGGTTATCTTTTCCTGTGCAATTTACTGCCTCTGAAAACCTTCTGGAAGGTTAGTAATGGATTTTTTCTGATTCAATGGCAAATAGCAACAATTAAGAACATAATGTGCAAAATCAATAGTCAAGATCATCCTCAATGGAGAAGGATTAAAGGTATTCTTTTGAACAGGGACCAAAGAAGCCCACCATCACCATTCCTATTCAATATTGTATTAGAAGTCCTTACTAGAGGAATAAAGCAAGAGAAGGAAATAAGAGGACTTCAAATTGGCAAAGTGTAAGTAAAACTATCTCTCTGTGCAGGTGGTATGTTAGCACACATAGAAAACCTTTCTCAGCAAGAAAAATGTTAAATAGTAGAGAATTCAGCAGAGTGGCAGGATACAAGATCAACTACAAAAATCAGTTGTATTTTATTAAAGTAGCAGAGAGAACTCTAAAAAGAAAGATAATAAAATAATACCAATTACAATAACCAGTAAGATTAAATACTTATGAATGAGTTTAACTAGAAACACAAAAGACCTTTATAAAGAAAATGGCAAAGCACTGACAGAAGAAGCAGAGACCTAAATAAGTGAAAGACTATACTATGTTCATAGAGATAGAAAGACACAATATTGTGAAAAGGAAAATTCTACCAAAAGCAATCTATAGGTTAATGGAATCCTAATACAGATACTGATGTCATCCTCGAAGGAGATGGAAAAGGCAATTTTCAATTTTATTTGGAAGAGAATCCTAAATAAGTAAAGCACTACTATAAAAGAAAAATCAAGTATGAAATGCCATACCCCTTGTTCACAAAACTTACTATACAACAATAGTAATCAAAATAACATGGTATTGATACAATAGCAGGCATATAAACCAACCAAATAGAATTGATAACCTAGAAATCAACCCATCCACTTATGATCAACTGATCTTTGACAAAGGAGATGATAGCCATTAAGTGAGAAATGATAGCATTTTTTAACAAATGGTGCTATCACACTGGACATCTACCCTGCAGAAAACTGAAACACAATCTACATCTTCCAGCATACACAAAAACCAACTCAAGGTGGATCAAGGACCTAGAAGGAAAACAATAAAAACTGTAAGGCTCATCAGAGGGGAAAAAAAAACCCCAACTCAAAAAAACTACATTTGGAAGCCCTAATCTATGACTTCCTAAACTATGAATAGTTTTCAAACATAGCCAAAAATATACAATCAGGAAACAATAAATGAATTGGAACTTCCAAAAAGAAAAATTTTTGTGTACATTAAAAAACCACACCCAAAACACCAAACAACAAAAAAACAACCCAAAATCATTTTTTCAACTGGGTGAAAAGAAATCCCAGATTGGGAAGAAAATACTTACCAATGACATATTTGATCAGGGACTCATATCTAAAGTTTATAGAATACTCCAGCACCTCAACAAGAAAAAGATAAACAACTTGATTTACAAAATGGGCAGAACATATGGAAAGACTGGTCAATAAAGAGGATATTCAGATGGCCAGTAAACACATGAAGAAATGCTCAGGATCACTAGATATTAGAGAGACGAAAATCAAAACAACAATGAACTATCATCTCAATTCAGTGACAATAGCACAGTTCAACAGGACAGTGAATAACCAATGTTGGTGAGGATGCAGAGAGATTGGCACTCTCATACGCTGCTGGTAGGAATACAATATGGTACAAGCACTACAGAAGTTAATCAGGCATTTCCTCAAAAAGTTGAAAACAGAAATATCATTTGATCTAATTATTGTGATACTGGGGATATACCCTATAGAAATCAGAACTGCAACACAAATAGCTATATGCATATCTCTGTGTTTATCATAGCATTATTTACAACAACAAAGAGATTGAAGCAGCCTAAGTGTCCATCATCAAAAGAATTGATAAAAAAATTGTGATACATCACATAATGGAGTATTACGTAGCATTGGAAAACAATGAAGAACTCATGAGATGTTACATAACATAGATGGGTCTAGAGGAAATTGAGAGAATGCAATTATTCAGTCACAAAAGGGCAAATACTTTATAAGACCACTGTTGTAAAAATAGGAGCGTTATGGGGAGAGAAGGGCAAAGAGGGAAAGAAAATGAGCAATGTAGTGAAATAGGTGAAGAGAAGATCAACTTGAATGAACGGTTAAATATTATGTGAATTGCAGTTAATAATCTGGAAAAGGACATGCATAACTGATTGAATGAGAGGGAAGAGAGGAAGGTAAGTTTTACACACAGATACAGAAAGTTGATAAAGGCAAGACGGGAGAAGAGATGGCAGAGATTAGTGAATAGATAGGTAGGGGAAAGGAAAGGAAAGGTACAGCGAGTTTTGATAGGATGTTGGAAATAATGGTTATATACACTTGTAATTAATGTCATGAAACAAAATGTATATGTGTGAATGAATGAAAATGAGTTAAACAACATAATTAAGTACATAAATTCTGATTTTTGGCTGATTTTTTAAAAAAAGAATTGGTGATTAGTTCTACAAAATATAAAACTCTTTGATAATTTTATTATTTTTTTAAAAAAATATTGTTGAGTGGAAGTTTACAACGCAAAATACTTTTTAATTCAATCATTCATACACCTTTTATTCTAGAACATTAATTTCAATACTTACAATGTAACTACAATTTTCTCATTTCTTCATTATAATCCTGAATTCCATTAAATCTTCTCTCTGTGTGTCTTTTTCTTTACTGATATTGTACTAATCGTTTCTTATAGGATTTTGCCTTTTCCTTCACTTATGGTAATAAGTGTCTATTATCTATTTACTCTGGTGGCCTATTGGTAAGGAATAGAGCTGCCAACCCAAAGGCAAGTGGTTTGAATCTCCCAGAAGCTCTGTGGGAGAAAGATGAGCAATTTCCTCTTGTGTAATTTACAGTCTCTGAAAACCTGCTGCAGGTCAGCTTTGAGTTGGATCTGACTTGACGGCAAGTAACAACAGTCTACTTAGTAATTTTTACTTCTGTCTTCTTCCCTTCTCTTCCCTAGTAATTATCCTAGAATGAGTTTTTGTGTGTAAACTTTTCCTTAGCTTTTTATAACAGTGGTATTATACAATATTTGCCCTTTTGTGACTGGTTTATTAAACTTAGCATGATATCCTCTGGATACATTTAAGTTACACAGAGCCTCATGAATTCTATATTGTTTTCAGTTTTACAGAGTACTCTGTTGTGTGAATGTACCATATTTTCTTTATCTATTCATTGATGCAACACTTGGGTTGTTTCTATCACTTTTCTATAATGAATAATCATTCAGTATGCATGGATATGCATTTGTCCCAGGTGATATTTTGTTGGGATATATACCTAGTTGTGGAAATTCAGGATCAAATAGTATTTCTATTTCCAACTTTCTAAAGAAATACCAAACTGCATTCCACGGTGATTGCACCATTCTATACTCCCATCAGCAGTACGTGAGAGTTCCAGTCTCTCTGCATCCCTGTCAGCATTTGTTTACTGTGTTATTGAACTTTGCTTTAGTTTCTGGGATGAGGTGTCATCTCATTATTGTGGTGGCGTTTTTTAAAATGTTTTTTATTGGTTTTTGAATAATAATTCTTTTACATAATGTTTCATTCACATTGTGTTTTATATAATCTTTATTTACTTTGTGTTTCATACATTCATATATATTCTATTTTACATTCTTTTTTAAAATTGGTTTGCTTTTAAAGTTTAATATACATTGTATTTCACACTGTTCTTTATTCACATTGTGTTTCATACAATCATTTCTCATTCATTATGGTTTATACAATCAATCATCATTGGACCTTGCCCATCATTACTCTGTCTTTTCACCCGGATCCTTCCCATTTGTTTTCCCCTCTCCCTTCACCCGCCAAACTGTGCAGTCCTGTGGTTTCATCTCTAACTATCCTCACCTCTTTGCTCCCCTCTCCTTCTCCCTTGGGAGAAAATGGAGAGCATTATGCTGAGGGAACTAATACAGTCTGATAAGGACAAATACTGCATAAGACTACTATTATAAAAATAGAAGGATAACTAGTAAAATATGCACAGGTTCTCATCATTTTGGTTTGCATCTCTCTAATAACTAATGATCTTGAGCATTTCTTCATGTATTTGTTGGTCATTTGAATGTCTGCTTTGGTTAAATAAATGTATTTTCATGTCCATTTTATGAATTTTCTTGTTGAGGGTTTAGAGCATTTGATACATTTTAGAAGTGAGTCCCTTCTAGATATATCACTGCAAAATATTTCCCCCCAATCTATAGGTTGCCTGACCAAGGCCCACAGTCTTTGCAATTGCTTGCTATGCTTCAGAGAGTTGTCTGTCTGAACTCAATGCCTCTGAGTTGTGATTCTGAAGAAGAGTCTTGAAAATACCACGGACTGCCACAAAAACAAATAGGTCTGTCTTGGAGAGAGTGAAATAAAGTTTATCCTTGGAGGCTAGGATTTTGAAGCTCCATCTCACATACTTTAGGCACCTGACCAGGAGAGTTCAGTCCTTGGAAAAGGATATCATGCTCAGAAGGGTGGAGGGACAATGCAGAAGAGGAAGACTCTGGATCAGATGGATTGATACAATAACTGGGACAACGAGAGTAGGTGTGTCAGAGTCAGTGAGACTGGCTCAGGTCAGGGCAGGCTTCAGAGCTGTTGTACATAGCCTCACTAGGAGTCTCAGGCAGTTCGATAGCACATAACAACAGCAACAACATGTCTTTTTTATTCTTTTGAAGAAGTCTTTTGATACACATAGTATTTCATTTTCAGTGGCACTGAGTCGTCCTTGCAAAATGCAGTGCAACCATTCCTGTTATCCTTTTATCAAACCAAGTAAGAACCTGTTCCTCCCATCTCCTCTAGATCTTGGAAATTACAAGTCTACTTTCTGTCTCTGAATGTATTCTGTATCATTTATATGTATGGAATCATATAATATGTCAACTTTTGTTTCTGGCTCCTTTCACTCAGCATCATATTTTGAAAGTTCATTCATGCTGTAGCATCTATTGGTATTTCATTCTTTCTAATAGCTACATAATATTTTACTAGAATCCCTAGAAGGTCCAAGCTACTAACATACTTGACACCTTGGAAGAAAGATTTGGCTATTTACTTCTGAAAAATTGGTCCCAACCCTGTGGAACACAGTTCTACACTGACATATATGAAACTGACATAGGTGGAATTGATTGCCTGAAAACTGGTTTGGTTTATGTTTAATATTCCTCTCTATGGGTGTAATACATTTGGGGTTTTTAAATAACCATTCATGACTTGATAGATGTCTCCATTTATCTTTTCATGAAACCTAGAGCTGCAGACATTATGAAAATTCCTCAGGCCAAAGATGATTGAGGACATGTTAAGATTTTGTTAGACTATTTTGTCATCTAACCCATCAAAAGACAAATAATCCATTAGCCAGCAAACATTAATCAGGATCTATGTAGAGGTCTGACAAGTAAAATACATGTGTACTCAAGAGTAATTAAAAAGATAGAGCTATGTGCGTACCCTGTGGAAGTGTGGTGCTAGCTTCTAAGAATCAACTAGGCACTAAGAATGTTTCAAAATCACCAGCGGCTCTGAAAAGGATGGACCATCTCCTCCTGTGCAATTTATTTATGCTGAAAACACGCTGGAGGGTTAGGTATAAGTTGCTTTGACCTGACGGTACACAAGAACAAAGAACCTAGAGAGGTGGAAAAGGGCAGTGCTGATCACTCAGAAGACTGGAGGACTCACTGCTACCACCAGGGAGCCAAATGGTCTAACTGCGTCCCTTCCTGGGACCTGGGCACAGGGCCCTGGATTCCACTGAAGTATAAGAGGGTCAATGGAGGTATCAAATACAATCTTACATGTCTCAGCATTGCTCAAATGACCCAGGCACAAACTATCCTGACACCAACGTTGTTTCCTCTATAGATCTCTCTTTTCAGCATTGGCAGCTCCTGGATAAGTGGTTCCTGTTGCAGAAATCTAGCTAAGAGAAGGAATCTCTTTCTATATTATGAAAGCTCTTGTGGAGGAAAGAAAACACAATGAGGAGGATAGTTAGTTCCTGGTGGAAAGATTGTGTAGGCACATGGTAGCAGTACCCACTCATGTGTTGGGGCTAAGCCTACAGGCACACTGGGGTGACAAGGTGGCAGGGTGGGAGGCCCAGCTGTTAGATCTGTCCCTAAGACTGTAGGCAAGGAGAGAAGGAGTGTAGAAAAACCTGTCCTTCCTGTCAGGTGGGCCTCCCTGCCTCCCTCCCTCTTTACATCTCCTGATCCTATTTTTAAAATATAACCAGAGGCTTCACACGCCTCACTCATTTACTCAGGAAGGAGAGGATGACTATCTAAGCAGCCTTCCCCTGGAAGGTTAGAGGGTGAAAAGTGGACACTTACTCCCAGAGAAATGTGAATTTATATCATAGCAAGGAGTAGGGGAGAAGGGTCTTTCCTGACACTTTTAAAAATGATTCTTGATTTTAATATTAACAGATTTCATTATGATCTTCTCAATAAAAGCTAAGTATTAAAATGTACTGAATTTCTATTAAGTATCCAACTTGGTTTTTTTCTTAGTTTAATTCCTTCAAGGATTATCTTATTAACACGCTCCCTTAGGAAATCCATTATGATATAAGCAGCACTATGATATTGATAATTTATTAATAGCTAACTTTCATATATAATTTGTGAGGTGTTTTTTTGCATTTGCTCCTTTCCCTACAGAAGGAAGGAATTATTGTGGTTTTTTTTCCATCTTGCAGATCAGGAAGCTGGACCTCAGACATAGTTCCATAAGTACTTGACTTAGAAGCAGACCAGAACCTGGGCTCTGGGTTTCTGACTCCAAGCCACACTATGCCTACCCACTGGGCTTAGCAGTAATTTTACACACTAAATTTTAAGCCCAAAGGAGAAAAGGGCAACATAAAGTTGTCTTCTCTCCCTACTCTGTCCCAGGCTGGAACACTTTAGCCCACATAGACTCATTCAATTGGGTTCAAGAACTTACTCACTCCTTTATGCCAAGAAATTGGGAAGATAACTATCTGATTGGAAGATAGCCATATTTATGTCTATCTTAAAATTTTAGTGAAAATTACTAAAAAATACCTGGAGTAGTGCATCCACAGAGTACATAGAAATTCAAGACAGATTCAGAAGACATGGAAAGAGCCATATTATTCTTGACATCAGATGGATCTTGGCTCAAAGCACAAAATACCAGAAAGATGTTTATTTAAGTTTTATTGATTATGTAAAGGCATTTGCCTGTGTGAATCATAATAAATTATGAATACCATTGAGAAAAATAGGAATTCCCAAGCATTTAATTGTGCTTATGAGGAACTTGTACATGAAACAAGAAGCATTCATTTGAACAGAACAACGAGATACTACTGCATGGTTGAAAATGAGGAACAGTGTACATTAGAACTGTATCCTTTACCTATATCAGTGGTTTAAAATATCTCTGGAAGTCAATAAAAATGAAGAGAAAAAGATTTAATTATCCTTTAGGAGTTGGAACACGGGATGTATGAAGCATGAGTGTTGCAAAACTAGAAGTTGTGAAACTGAAATGGAACACATGAACATTGACATTTTAGGCAATAGTGAGATGGATGAGATCAATAACTCAACAGTACATAACAGCAGTAGATGCAGAATAACATCTCATTGTAGTTTTTATTTACATGTCCCTACTAATTTATAATGTTGAACATCATTTCATAGATTTCTTGATTGTTATGTTTTCTTTGGGGAGAAATAGCTATTCAAGTCTTTCAGCCATTTCTTAGCTGCTGAAATAGCAGGCCTCTGAAAACCCTGTGATCAATAGAGGAACACAGACAAGTTGTAGTATTAGAGATATAGCCCAACTGGAAGGAAATAAAACTGAGGAAAAATGGTTGCAAATATCCTTTAATAGTTAGAACGTGGGATGTATGAAGTCTGAATGTTGGAAAACTAGAAGCTGTGAAAAATAAAATGGAACACATGAGCAGAGACACTCTAGACACTAGTAAGATGAGATGGATTAACTTTGGCCACTTTGAATCAGACATTCACATGGCATACTATGCTGGAAATAAAAAACAGAAGAAGAATGGTATTGTATTTGTAGTTAAAAAGATAATTTCACATTTGATCCTAAGTACAGTATTATGAGTGATAGGAGATTATCCATATGCATATAAGGAAGACTTGCTAATATGACTATCACTCAAAAATACAAACCAACAACTAAGCTAAAGAGAAAAATGAGAAGATTTTCACCAAATTTTGCAGTCCAAAATTGATCAAACATACAACCAAGATCTGTTAATGATAATTGGTGACTGGAATGCAAAAGTTGGAAACAATGAAGAAAGTATAGACTTGGTGATAGAAACAAGGCTGAAAGTAGAATGATCAAATTACTTATTCATCACAATACCTTTTTAAAAAATATAAATGATGACTTTACACATGAAATGGATATCATCAGATGGACTGCATAGGAATCAGATTGACCATATATCTGAAATAAGTCATTTGAAAAGGTCAGTATTAGCAGTCAAAACAAGGCCAGGTACCGCTGGTGGAAGAAATAATCAATTATTCATGTGCAAGTTCAAATTGAGGCTGGAGAAAACAAAAACAAGTCTATGAGAATAAAAATATGATTGCGAGTCTCTTTCACTCGAATGTAAAAATAATCTTAAGAATAGGTTTCAAGCACTAAAAACCAATAATCAAAGACCAGATATCATCCATAAAGAGAGCAAAATGTCATTACAGAGGAAAAAGAAAAGAATTGAAGTGGATATCAGAAGAGACCATGAAAGTTGCACTAGGCCATCAAGAAGCCAAAACAAAGGGAAAAAATGTTTAAGTAAAACAACTGAACACAAGATTTCCAAAGGCAGCTCAAGAATATCAAGTAAATAATTTAACGGAACATGCTGAAACCTAAAATTGAAAAATAAAAAGGAAGGTATTTTCTTGGCATTTATCAAGCTAAAATAACTGAAAAACACATTTAAGACTCAATAGATTCAAGCTGAAATGTTCACAAATGTGATAGGCAAAGTCCTGAATGATCCAAGGAGCATCAAAAAAAGATGGAAAGAATAAACAGAATCACTGTTCCAAAAAGAATTAGATGAAACAGAAATAGTTTAGGACGTACTATATAATTAAGATATATCAACAATCTATGTTATGGAGATGACACAACCCTGCTTGCTGAAACTGAGGAGGATCTGAAGGGCTTGCTGCAGAGGGTCAAGGACTGCAGCCTTCAATATGGACTGAGGCTCAATATCAAGAAGACAAAGATTCTCACCACTGGACCAATTGGCGGCATCAGGGTGGATGGTGAAGAGATTGAGATTGT
>NW_006399769.1:3326606-3328327 GCF_000299155.1 Elephantulus edwardii | reverse complement strand
TGGAGACAAGAATTCCGAGGCTCCATCTAACATACTTTGGATGTATTGTAAGGAGGGACTGGTCCTTGGAGAAGGACATCATGCTTGGGAGAGTGGAGGGACAGCGCGGGAGGGGAAGGCCCTCTATGAGGTGGATTGATTCAGTGACTGAGGTAATTGTGATGGGAGTGTCAGAGACAGTGTGATTGGCACAGGACAGAGCGGAGTTTAGGTCTGTTGTACACAGGGTCACCATGAGTCGCAAGCAACTCGACGGCACATAACAACTACAATATGCTTAATAGTTAATGGTAATGAAGGAAGAATTTCAAGTTGCACTGAGGGCATTGACTAAAAATAAGGGCCTAGGAATCAATAGGTTACCAAGTGACATGTTTCAAATGGCAGATGCAGCCTTGGACGTGCTCACCTTCTTATGCCAGGAAATTTGGAGAAGAGCTGCCTGGCCAACTGACTAGAAGAGATTCATAACTGTTATCATTCACAAGAAAGGTGATCCAACAGAACGTGGAAATTATAGAACAGTATCATATGAAAGAAAAATATAGCTAAAGAATATTTAAAAATTACTAGAACATTTAATTGTGCTTGTACAAAACCTATACTTAAACAAAGAGGCTATTGTGTGAAAAGAACAAGGGAATGTTAAATGATTTAGAAATTTAAAATGGTGTGTGTCAGGATTGTTCCATTCTCCATGTCTGTATACTGAGCAAATTATTACAGAGCCTGAACTCTGTGAAGAAGATTGTGGTATCAAGACTGAAACAAAACTCATCAATAATTTGTGTTATGCTGATGATACAACCTGGCTTGCTGAAAGTGAGGTGGGCTTAAAGTGCCTTCAAGATGGACTGCACTTCAATGTCACCAATGTTCATAGAAGCATTAGAGAACATGGAAATAGTCCAAATGTCCAATTACAACCAAATGGATTCAGAAATTGTGGTATATTCACGCAACGGAATACTATGCAGCACTCAAGAGTTATAATTTTTTTAAAAAACTACATATCTTAGGAAAGACTGGAGAGCATTATTTTGAGTGAACCAATTCAGTCTCAGAAGGACAAATGCTGTATATAAGACTTTTATTGTAAAAATAGAAGCATAACTAGTAAAACATGAATGGAGGTCCAAGGAAGAAGGGGTGGGAACAGAGAGGTGAAGATGGGTAGCGACGAAATCACAGGTTTACACAATTTAGTGGGTGGAGAGAGGAAGTAAGGAAAATGGAAAAGATCTGGTGGGGACCTGAAAAGTTGTAGTAATAATGAGCATAGTCCAATGGTGATTAATTTTATAAAACATAATGAATGGGAATGATTGTGTGAAACACAATGTAAATGAAAAATGGTGTGAAACAAAATGTATAAGAACATTGTAAGCAAATCAATATAAAATAAAAACATTTAAAAATATTCTCATCACTGAATTGACAGAAAACATCATGATAGATGGAGAAGAGATTGAAACTGTCAACAAATTCATCTTGGATCCATAATCAATACACTTGGTACCAGCAGTCAGGAGATTGAGAGACGTATTGCAATTGGAAAGTCTGCAGTCGGAGACCTCTCCAAATTAATTGAGGAGCAGTGATGATAGCTTGAGGACTAAGCTGTGCCTAACAAAGGCCATGGGCTTTTAAGTCACTTGCCATGCTGCTGGGAGCTGGACAGTGAATAAAGATGATAGAAGAAGAATTGATGCTTTTAAGCT
>NW_006399769.1:3306192-3325166 GCF_000299155.1 Elephantulus edwardii | reverse complement strand
TAGTTTCCACATTCGGTTGGGTCACCTTTCTTTGGGATAGGAACAAACACCAATCTCTTCCAGTCAGTTGGCCAAGGCTAATCCTCCGACAGGGACATCATGTTTGAAAGGGTGGAGGCATGATGAAATGTAGGAAGACCCTCAAACAAGAAGACTGACACAGTGACTGCAGCAATGGACATAAGTGTGTCAGAGATTGTTAGGATGGCATAAGACAGGACAGGATTCAGATCTATTCTACATAGGGTTTCTATATTTCATACTCAGCTTGATGACGCCAAGCAACAACATGGTCTAAATCTGGTGCACCTTAATCTCTAAACTGACAACATTGCTCTTTAGCACTCTGGAGAAATCCTTGACAGCAGATTTTCCCAATATAACTTTTAATTTCTTGATTGTGGGTGCAAAGAGTGTTGATTATGGATCCAAGCAAAATGAAATCATTAACGGCTTCAGTCCTTCCTCCATCTTTTATGACTTGCCTGGTGGTGACGATCTTTGTTTTCTTGATGTTGAGATGCAATCCACATTCAAGGATGCATTCTTTGACTGTCTGTAGCAAGTGCTTCAAGTTCTTAGTGTTGGCAAGCAAACTTGTGTCTTCTGCACATCACAGGTTGTTGATGAGTCTTCCTCCAATCCTGATGCCACATTCTTCTTCATATAGTTCACTGTCCAGAATGATCTGTGCTGCATATAAATGGAAAAGATATATAGAAAGGATACATTACTAATGCGTTCCTTTCTTGATTTTGAATCATGCGTTGCTTCCTTTCTTTGTCCTAGTTATAGGTTTTGCATGAGCATCATCAAGTGTTCTGGGATTCTTATTTTTATTAACGTTACCTACAACTTCTTATAAACTACACAGTAAATGCCTTTGCATAGTCAATAAAGCACAAATAGACATTCTTCAGGTATTCTCTACTTTCAGCCAGGATCCGTCTGATATCAGCAATGATATCCCTAGTACCATGGCTTCTTCTAAATCCTGCTTGCATGTATGACAGATCTCTGTTAATGTACTGTTCTAGTTGCTTTTAGATAATCTTCAGCAAGTTTTTGCTTGCACAGGACATTAATGATATTGGTTGATAATGTCCACATTCTGTTGGGAATGAATATGGATCTCGTCCAGTCAGTTGGTCAGGTAGCTGTCTTCTAGATTTCTTGGCACACTTGGTGAGCACATCTACCACTGGAACAAGGGCCAGCAACTGCTGGCCTGGCCTGGCCTTGCCAGTGGCCTATCTCATTAAGAAGTTGAACTGCAGGTCAAACTTATATCTACCTATTTCAAAGAGAAAATGAAATATTTTTACAAAATACCTGAAGCATCAAAAGCAATACATAAGTGGTTGGCACCAGGAATAATAACAAAACTAGCATTGTGAAAAGATCCTTACTACGATTATGAAGCACAGATGACTGCAGTGTATGTACGAGCCAATTCTGCCAATTCAGAACTCTAGATTCTGAGGCAGATTTGAATGTCATGGCCTCCCATCTTCATTAACATGACACAATGCCTGCAAGGTGACTACTTCACTCAACACTAGTTCCTGATTCAGAGCTTGATTTTCAAAGAAGAAAACATTCAAATCATGTGGGATAACATCAAAGCGAACAACGTAAATATGATTGAAATTCCAAAACACGAGAGTGGCAGGGAAAGCACTGGGAAAATTTTGGAAGAGATGCAAAATGAAAACTTCCCATTTACCATGAAGAACAAGGAAATCCACATTCAAGAAATTCAGGGGATCAACACAAACTAGAGCCAAAAAGATAAACATCAAGACATACCATAGTCAAATTCTGAAAAATAGAATATAAGGACAAAATACTAAAAGCAGCACAAGAAAAATAAAGAGGAACCTTTAAAGGAGAACCAATTAGATTGAGTTTTCCTTTCTTAGCATAAATCACATGATAAAAAGATAATGGAATGACATTTACAGAAGGCCCAAAGAAAACAATTGTAACAATTGCCAACTGAGGATCCTGTACCCAGCAAAGTTGTCCATCAAATATGAAGGAATAATTAGGTCAAGGAGAAAATTAAGAAACTTGTGAAAACAAGACCAACTCTATAAGAATTCCTAAGGGAAGTCCTTTACACAGAGACACCAAAGAAAAGAGGAGGGACCATAGTAACAAAAAACCAGAAAAGAAACACAACAAAATGGCAAGGATAAAACTTGTCCTCTCAATAATCACACTAAATGTGAATGGCATGAATGCACCAATTAAGAGAACAAGAATAGCACAATACATTTAAAAAAAAAATAAACCCAAAACACCAAAGCCCATCAAAATATTGCCTACAAGAGCCACATCTAAGAAATGAGAGAAAAGATAGAGGAAAAATCAGAGGGGTGGGGGAGGAATATACCAAGCAAGTGGAATCTACATATGAATAGAAATGGCAGTACTAATCTCTGATAAAAATGGACTTCCAGATTGCTGTCAGGGACCTCTCCAGAGTACTAAAGAACACTGATGTCAGTTTGGAGACAGGTGTGCCTGATCTAGGCCACGGTCTTCACAATTACTTTCTATGCATCAGAAATCTGGACAATGACTAGGGATGATAGGAGAATTGATGCCTTTGGGCTGTGGTGCTGGAGAAGAGTACTGAATATACCATGGACTACTAGGAGAACATACAGGTCCATTTTAGAGAGGGGAAACCAGTCTGCTTCTTGGAGGTAAGGATTCTGAAGCTTCATTCGACATACTTTAGGCATGTTATAAGGAGAGATCAGTCCTTGGAGAGAGACATCATACTTGGGAGGGCGGAGGGGACAGAGCAAGAGAGGAAAACCCTGGATGAGATGGATTGACTCAGTGATTGGGGTTATTGGGGTTGTGATTGGGGTAATGAGGGTAGGTGTGTCAGAGACAATAAGCTTGGCTCAGGATGGAGCAGGGTTCATAACTGTTGTGCATATGATTGCTATGAGTCACAAGTGACTCGATGGCACATAACAACAACAACAGGTGAAAACCACCATAAAAGATAAGGAAAGGCACTATATAGTGATTAAGGACACAGTAGATCAAGAAGACACAGCCTTGGTCAACCTCTACACACCAAATAATAGACCTGCAAAATATACAACTGTTAACAGATTTGAACAAAGAAATAGACAGCACCACAATAGTGGAAAGAGAATTAACACACTACTTTCACCAAAGGATAGTTCAACTCATAAGAAACATAACAAAGATGTAGAAGATCTAAACTATACAATCAGCCAGCTGAAACTTGTGGATGTATTTGGGGTACTGCACCAAATTAAAACTCAATTTGCTTTCTTTTCAAGTTATATAGCACATTCTCCAGAATTAATCATATGTTAGGACACAAAGCAAGCCTCAATAAATTTTTAAAAAACCAAAACATTAAAATAATACAAAGTACTTTTTCAGACCATAATACTATAAAACTAGAAATTAACAGTAAGAGGATACATCTTACAAAACCACTCATACTGTAGAACATTATTGGGTTATAGAAGAAATAAAATGAACTTTAAAAGTTCTTCAAAACAAGTGAAAATGACAATACAACATATTAAAACCTCTAGATACAGCTAAGTAAGTCCTTGGGGAAAGTTCACAGCAATAGGCAAATATATAAAGGAAGAAACAAGCGAGATCAGTGACCTGACTCAACACCTCCATCAAATAGAAAAGAAGAGCAACCTAACCCCACGCCCTATAGAAGAAAGGAAATTATAAGGACAAAAGCTAAAATCATTGAGATAGCAAATACAAAAACAATTAAAACCATCAATAAGCTGGTTCTTCAAAAGAGTCAATAAAATAGACAAACCAATGGTAAACTTAATGAAAGTTAACAAATAACTCAAATAAAAATGATGAAAGATAGTATGTCAAAACAGAAACAGCTAAATTAAGTTGATAATGGCAGAATATTATGAAGATCTATATTTTGATAAATTTTAAAACCAAGAGGAAATAGACAATTCCTAGACACTCACAGATATAGAACATTTGAACAAACTTACCACAAAAGAAGAAACTGAGCAAGTTATAAAAACTTTCCCCCCAAAAAAGTTCTGACCTAGAAGGCTTCATGGCTGAATTCTACCAAACATTTGGAGAAGAACTATTACTAATTCTACTTAAATTATTTTAAAGAATAGAAAAAGAAAGAACACTCTCAGAGTCATTTTATGATTCAAACATAATCAAATACCAAAACCAGGCAAAGACATTGTCAAATTACAAAACTATGGATCACTGTCTCTTAATATAGATGAAAAAATCCTTAACAAAATTCTGGGGATTGAATCCAACAGAATATAAAAAATAATGTATGATTACCAATTTGGATTCATAACAGGCATGCAAGGATGGTTCAACATAAGAAAAACAATCAATGTACCTCGTCACACTTATAAAGTAAAGCACGTGAACCATATAATCCTATCAATTGACACAGAAATGGCATTTGACAAGTCCAATACCATTTCCTGAACAAAACAATCAATAAAATAGTAATAGAAGCTAATTTTTTCAACATAATAAAAAGTATGTATGCAAAACCAAAAGTCAACATCATTCTCAAAGAAGAAAAAAAATAGATGTGTTCCCCTTGTGAGCAGGGACCAGACTGAGATGCCCACTATGACCACTCCTATTCAATATTGTACTGAAAGTACTTCTTAGGGCAATAGGACAAGAGAAGAAAATAAGGGACATCCAATCAGCAAAAAGCTGACTAAACTGTTGATATATGCAGAAGAGATGATAGTGTACACAGAAAATCTCAAGGACTCAACAAGAAAACTGTTAGATTTAGTAGAACAATTAAGTAGAGCGACAGAATATAAGATCATTATACAAAAATCAGTGGGATTTCTACACATCAACAAAGAAAACATGGAAAGGGAAACTAAAAAAGCACAATCATTTACAATTGCCAACCAAAAAGTGAAGCTAATTGGGAATAAACCTAACTAAGACACAAAAGACCTTTATAAGGAAAACTGTAAATCACTACTGCAAGAAACAATAAGAGAGCTAACTAAATGGAAAAATATTCCCTATTCATGGATAGGAAGACTGAACATAGTAAAAATGACAATCCTACCAAAAGCAATACAAAGGCTCAAAGAAATCAAAATACAGAAGCCCAAATCATTTTTTTAAGATATAGGAAAGGCAGTAGGCAAGTTTATTTGGAGAAGAAGGAGACCTCAAATAAGCAAAGCACTTCTGGAAAAAAAAAATGGGAGACGTAGTACTCCCTGATCTCAAAACCTACTACACAGCTGTAATAACCTAATGGACTTGGTACGGTACAATGACATACACATAGACCAATAGGACAAAAACTGTAACTCAGAAATTAACCCAACATTGAACTATTTTAAGAAGTACCAAATGATTAAGAGCAAGTGATAATGAAGGAAGAAATTCAAGCGGCATTGAAGGCATTTGAAAAAATAAAAAGGCCCAAGGAAAAGACAGGATACTAACTGAAATGTTTCAAATGGCAATTGCAGCCCTGGACATGCTCACCAGTCTATGCCAGAAAATTTGGAGGATAGCTTTCTGGCCAACTGAGACTACAAGTGTTCATTATTTGTTCCCATTCCCAAGAAAACAATACAACAGAATGTATGAATTATCAAATAACATTAATATCAAGTTCAAGCAAAATACTGATGAGAATAATTAAAAAACAGCTAGAATAGCACATAGAGAACTGCCAGACATTCAAGTTGGATTTAGAGGAGGCCATGCCACCAGGAATATCATTGTTGATATCAGATGATCATGGCTGAAAACAAAGGATGCTAGACGAATGTCTATTTGTGTTTTATTAATGATGCAAAGACATTTGACTTTGTGGATCATAATAAATTATAGCTAACATTGAGAGGCATGGGAATTCCAGAACACATGGGTACGCTTGTGGGAAGTCTATACGTAGACCAAGAGACTATTGTGAGAACAAAGCAAGGAAATATGTATAGTTAAAATTGGGAAAGGTGTGTGTCAAGGTTGTATCCTTTCTCCATATCTATTCCAACTGTATGCTAAGCAAATATTGAAGAAGCTAGACTATGAAAAAAAAATGAAGAAGACTCATCAATAACCTTCATTATGCAGATGATACAATCTTACTTGCTGAAAGTGAGGAGGACTTGAAACAGAAGATTAAACAGTGTAGCCTCCAATGTGGTTTTCATCTCAACATCAATGAAGCAAAAGCGCTCACCACTGGACCGAAAGGCAACAAGTGATGGACAAAGAATGGACTGAGTCTGTCAACAACTTCATCTTACTTAGATTCACAATCAGTCTTCTTGGTACTAGCAGTCAGGAGATAAGAAATGTATTGCACTGGGAACTTTTTAGTCAGAGACTTCTCCAAATTACTGAAAAGCAATGACGTCAGTTCAAAGATCCAGGCCCATGGTCTTTTCAATTACTTGTTATGCATTTGAGAACTAGACTATGACTAAAGATGACAGAAAATTAATGCCTTTGAAATATTGTATTTGAGAAGAATGTTGAAGACCCCATGGACTGACAAAGTAACATACAGATAAGTTTTAGAGAAGGTGCAGCCAGAGTGCTCCTTAGAGGCAAAGATCATGAAGTATCCTCTCACATATTTTGATCATTTGGCTAGGAGAAGTTACTTATTAGAGAGGGCTATCATGCTTGGGAAAGTGGAATGGCAGGAAAGAAAAACCCATGACCAAGTTGGTTGATATGGTGACTGTGGCTTGGGTATGTCAGAGACTGTGAGGATGATACAACTTAGTACAATGTTCAGATCCGCTATGAGTCATACTCATCTCAACGGCCCATTATAACAGCCACCCCTGGAATTTATCAAGGAAATAAAACCTATCAAATGGGGAAAAGACAACTTCTTCAACAAATGGTGCTGGGAAAACGGGACAGTTACCTATAGAAAGCTGAAACATGATTCACATTTCACAACATACACAATTTGATTAATTAATGTTAGAGGTGACATCACAACAGAACCAGATAAAATACAATCTATAATATTAGAATATTATGGAAAGCTATATGCTGATAAGTTTGAAAACCTAGAAGAAATGGACAAAATCCTTGAAACTCATGCCCTACCTAGATTGACAGGAACAGATGTAGAACACTAGGGGGAAAAAAACAAAACAAAAAAAACTGTCACACACACACACACACACAAACAAACAAACAAAATTGAGCAGTCATAAAAAGACTCCCCCACCAAAAAAGTCCTGGGCCAGATGGCTTCATGGCTGAATTCTGCCAAACATTCAGAGAAAATCTATCACAAAATCTATTTCAATTATTCAAAATGTAAAAAAGGAGCATACTCAGTCATTTTATGAAGCAAGCGTAACTCTAATAGCAAAACCAGGTGAATATATTATAAAAAAAGAAAACAGCAGATGAATATCTCTTATGAATATAGATGCAAAAATCCTTAAAAAAATTCTGGTCAATAGAATCCAATAGCACATAAAAAAAATTGTCATGACCAAGTGGGATTCATAACATGTATGCAAGGATGATTAAACAGAAGAAAAACAATCAATGTCATTCATCATATTAACAAAGCAAATTAAAAAACCACATGATTCTAAAAATTGATGTAGAAAAGGCCTTTGACAAAATCCAACAACACTTCCTGAACAAAATACTCATCAAAATAGGAAAGGGAATTTCCTCAACACTGAAAAGAACACACACAAAACCAAGAGCCAATATTATTCTCAATGGAAAAAGACTAAAATCATTCTTGCAAACAGGGACCAGATACGGATGCTCATTGTCACCACTTCTATTCAATATTATATTGAAGTACTTGCTAGGACTATACGACAAGAGAAGGAAATAAGAGGCATTCAGATTGGCAAATCGGTGGTGAAACTGTCACTATATTCAGATGCTATTATATTAACCCGAAAATCCAACAACTCAATAAACCCCGCCCCCCAAAAAAAAGGGAGGGGAAAAAACCTGTTAGAGGTAGTAGACCAATTTAGTAGAGTGGCAGGATATAAGATTGACCTCTTATAGGATTCTTCTACAGTAACAAAGAGAACTCGAAGGAAACCAACAGAGCAACACCATTTACAGTCGCCAGCTACAAATTGAGACACTTGGGAGTGAACTTAACTAGAGATATAAAGAGCTGTACAAAGGAAACAACAGAACATTTCTGCAAGAGGGAAATTGAAAGAATTTGTTCAAATTTGTATTCAAGTTCTGTAAACAAACTAGTAGGGGGGCGGGGAAGACGTAAAGAAATGGAAAAGTGTTCCCTGTTCATGGACAGGAAGACACAATATTGTGAAAATGGCAATCCTACCAAAAGCAATCTTTGTGTTCAATGTGCTCAATCCAGATACCAAATTCAATTTTCAAGGAGATCAAAAGGGAAATTGTCAAGTTTATTTGGAGAGAAAAGGGACTGGAATAAGCAAAGTACTTCTGAAAAGCAAAAATGAAGTAGAAGGAATGGCACTCCCTGACCTAAAAACCTCTTACACAGCAGTAGTAACCAAAACAGCATGGTACTGGTACAATGATGGGCACATCAACCAATGAAACAGAACTGAGAACCCACAAATGGATCCATCTAACTATGGTCAATTGATATTTGGAAAGGAAATAAAACCTATCAAATGGGGAAATGACAAACTCTTCAACAAATGGTGCTGGCAAAACTGGACTGCTACCAACAGAAAGCTGAAACAGGATCCACATCTCACACCATACAAAAAAATCAATTCAAGATGGACCAGAGACCTAGGAGGAAAGCCCAAAACCATAAAGTTCATCAGAGACAAACTGGGACGCACACGTTTCTTAATCTTAAACTATACAGTGTTTCCTTGCTCTGTTCAGACACAGCTTCTAGATTTAGATAGAGGTATTGCATGAGCATTGTCAAGTGTTCTGGGATTCCCATTCTCAATATTAGCCATAATTTAAGATCCACACAGTCAAATGCATTTGTTGTTGTTGCTATGTGCCATCCCTCCCCAAGGAATAAGTCCCTCCTAGCAACTTCTGCAAGTTATTGAGGAATAATGATGTCAATTTGAGGCCTAAGGTCCATTTGATTCAGGCCATGGTCTTTGCAATTACTTGCTATGCATCTGGGAGCTGGACAATGAATAAGGATGACAGAAAAAAAGGATTGACACTTTTGAGCTGTTGTGTTGGAGAACAGCTCTGAATATTCCAAGGATGGCCAAGAAAACAGGTATGTCTTGGAGAGGGTGCAACCAGTCTGCTTTGGAGGCAAGAATGCTCAGGCTTCTCTTCCCATACTTTGGGCATGTTGCTAGGAGGGGCTATTGCTTGGAGAAGGACATGATGATAGGAAGAGTGGAGGGTCAGCGAAGGAGTGGAAAATCTTCAATCAGGTAGATTGACATGGTGACTGCCATAATGGGCTCCAGTATTTCAGGAAGTGTGAGGGCCGTGCATGACAGAACAGGGTTCAGATCTTTTGTTCACAGGGTCACTATGAGTCGTGCTTGATTCAATGACACCTAACAGCAACAAGAAGTAATATGCTCAAAGTATATGAGGCGAAGGGTCATCATCTTTGCCTCCAAAGAGCACTCTGGCTGCACCCTTTATAAGACATATTTATTTGTTCTTTTGGCAGTCTATGGGTGTTGAATGCTCTTTTCCAACACCACAACTCAAAGGCATCACTTCTTCATCTATCATCCCTATTCATTGTCCAGCCCTTAGATGCATAGTAAATGCTTGTAAAGACCATGGCCTGATTCAGATGCACCTTAGTCTCTAAACTGACATCAGTACTCATCAATAATTTGGAGAGATCCCTAACTGAAGACTATGACAATGAAATACACCTCCCAATTTTCTCACTGCTGTTACCAAAGGTGTTAATTGTGGATCCAAAGTTAGATGCAATTATTGATAGTTTCTATCTCTTCTCTATCCACTATGATGTTGCCTATCAGTTCAGTGGTAAGAATCTTTGTTTTCTTGACATTGAGATATAATCCAAATTGAAGTCTGCATTCCTTGATCCTCTGCAACAAGTACCTCAAATCCTACTGATTTTTAGCAAGTAATATTGTGTCATCTGCATAATGGAGGTTATTGATGAGCCTCTCTCCAATCCTGATGCCACAATCCTCTTCATAGAGTTCAGCTTCTTGAATTTGCTCAGCATACAGATTCAATAGGTATGGAGAGAGAATACAATTCTGATACAATCCCTTCTTAATTTTAAATAATTTTCAGTGTTCCCCTGCTCTGTTTGCACAACACTTTCCTCATCCAGGTGCAGGGTTCTCAAGAGCACAATTAAGTGCTCTGGGACTCACATGCTTCTCAGTATCAGCCACCACTTGTTATGATTCACACAGTCATAGGTCTTTGCATGGTCAATAAAGCACAAACAGACATTCTACTGGTATTCTCTACTTTCAACCAGAATCCATCTGACATCATCAATGATGTCCCTGGTACCCAGCCTTTTCTAAATCGCACTTGAACTTCTGGCAGTTCCCTATCTATGTACTGTTCTAGCTGGTTTTTAATGATCTTCAGCAGTACTTTGCTCGCATGTGATATTAATGATATTCTTTGACAATTTCCACATTTTGTTGGATCTCCAGAATGGGAACAAATATGGACCTTTTTCAATCTATTGACCAAACAGCTGTCCTCCAGATTCCTGGAAATGACTGGTGAGTGTGTCCAAGGCTGTATCTTTTAATTGAAATAGGTCAACTGCAATCCCATCAATTCCTAGCTCCTTACTTTTTACCAATGCCTTCAAATGCAGCTTCCACTTCAACCTTCATTACAATTGGCACCTGTTCATATAGTGCTTCCTGAAATTCTTCAGTGTCAATCAGTTCTTTCTGGTACAATGATTCTGTGTATTCCCTCCACCTTCTTTCAATGCTTTTTAGGTCATTCAATAAATTGCCCAAAGCATCTTTCAGTTCTGCAAATGGAGGTTTAAATTTGTTTTTCAGTTCTCTCAAACTGAGAAATACAGAATGAGTTCCTCTCTTTTTATTGTTCAATTCCAGCACTCTGCACATTCCATTATAATATGAAATTGACCAAACATGCAATCAAGATGAATTAATTGGTGACTGCAATGCAAAAGTTGGAAATAGTGAAGAAGGAACAGTAGTTGGAAAATATAGGCTTTGTGATAGAAATGAGGCTGTGGACAGAATGATTGAATTTTGCATTTTAATGATTCATTCATTGCAAATACTTTTAAAAAAGACACATACAACGACTTTACACATGGACCTCACTTGATGGGCTACATAGGAATCAGATTGACTACATCTGTGGAAGAAATCATTGGAGAAGCTCAATATCGACAGTCAAAACTAGGCCAGAGCCAGACTGTGGGTGAGACCATCAATTACTCCATATCCAAGTTCTAATTGAAACTTAAGAAAATTTAAATAAGCCCAAAAGAATCAAGATATGATCTTGAATCCATTCCATCTGAAATTCAAGATCATCTTAGGGTGCAACAATGAGTAATGAAAATCTAACTTCTGTGTAAAATTTCATTAAAATCACAATTATTTTTTTTAAATAAAAGATCATCTTAGGAATAGATTTGAGGAATTGAATACCAGTGATTGAAGACTGGATGAGTTGTGGGATGATATTATGGATATCATTCATGAAGAGAGCAAAGGTTCATTAGAAAACAAAGAAGAAAGAAAAAAAACTGAAATGGATGTTAGAAGAGACTCTAAAAACTACACTAGACCATAGAGAAGCCAAAACAAAGGGAAAACATGCCAAAGTAAAAGAGTTGAAAAGAAGATTTCAAAGGGAAGCTTTAAAGGACAAAGCAAAGTATTATAATGGACAAAGCAAATGCCTTTGCATACTCAACAAAGCACAAATAGACATTCTTCTGGCATTCTTTACTTTCAGCCAGGATCCACATGACATCAGCAATGATATCCCTGGTGTCACGGCTTCTTCTAAATCCTACTTGAACTTCTGGCATTTCTTCTGTGTCTATATATTGTCCTAGCAGTAGAACATAGTTATTTTCCAAAGAGAAATGCATTTGATCTGCAAGTAAAGATATTTTTACTTCCTTTTTGCCAGTGTACCTTAAAATTCTAACTAGAATTTTTGAACTATTGATTAGGAGTAGTGAAAAAGGTCTGCTTGATATCATCTTCTTACATAGTCTTGAAGGAGCTCAAAGTCTCCTGAAATAGTTCTGCTCACCATGTTGAATTTGTAGGATGTAATTAGAAAACAATAGTGTCCCTTTCTCTGCTTAAACTTTTAAATACACTTGATAGATTATATTTCCTCACTCTGAATAAAACCTCATTATTTTCTAAGCCTTTTAAATGAATCTTAAATAGTAAAACTGAAATTTATGTTGCCATTAAACAAAAGTCTCTGTGTAGTGTATTAATGAAAACTCCAGAATTCCTCCCAACTTACACTTCTGGCCTTCCCAGTCTAGGTCTTCTTCACAATGAAAATCAGGGTCGTTGGAAGACTGATGGTGCCTTCTGCTAGCATGTAACAACCTTAACTGGTAGGTCCATCTGTTCATTCATTGATATGCTCATTTGACCAGCATTTAGTGAACACTTACATTATTCCAGGCACCCTGTAAAGTATTTCTAGGAGATTTTTCCACCCAGAGCCTTTGGAGATGTGGAATCATTTTGAATTAACTATTTCACCTTTGTTCTGGATTCTTTTTAGTCAGACCATCACCTGAGGCTTACCAGACAAAGATGTGGTAAAAAAACCATAGAAGACTGCTCAATACAGATTGTTGTTGTTGTTGTTGTTATGTGCCATCGAGTCGCAGGTGACTCATAGCGACCCTATGAAGGAGAGTCCTCAACACTTGTGTGTCTTTCATCCTCTCTTCAGGTTTCCAGAGGCAAGCTATTATGGAAGTGGATGCCACTCCTCCTTCCATGCTTGTTTAATTGGGGAGCTCCACCCCACTCTCTGTCCGCATTGGGTAACCAGTCATTAACTCATTTGACACATCAGTGTCACAATGTTCAGCCTCACAGCAACCACAAATGACCTCGGTATGGTAAGTGGACACACCAGGGCTATACGACCTAGAGGAATGTCTGAACAAAAATAATGAAAGACAGGCCCAAGGGCCGCAGATTAAAAGTCACCCACCTTTGGCTTGGTAGCATCGCCTTCTGTCCACTGGGCCAGCTGATCTCTCTCTCTATGCTGACATTATTGTTAAGTGTCGTTGAGTCGCAGGTGACTCATAGCAACCCTATGAAGGAGAATCCTATATTGGAAAATATCTTCTTGTAACCACAGGAATTTCACTGAGAATTTTTTTTTTTGGAAAATCACCAAACCTTTCTTTTTAATCTCTTTTCGTTTGGAAGTTTCACTGAAAACTAGCAGCTCTGCTGAAACTGTGGGTAACTCTGCTGATACTTGAGATACCAGAAACTTCCTTCCTGTATTATGGCAACATGTAAACCACCAAAACAAAACAAAATGACAGGCAGGTGATGGGAAAAAAATCAACAGTTTAGAGTCCATTATTACGTAATTAATATTTATATTTAAAATTAGCCTCTATAACATATACATCTAAACTCCTCATAGTGTAGTGCATTGTATGTTGTGCTGTTAACCCAGACTTTGGTGGATTGAGTGCACAATGAGCTCTGTGAAAGAGGAGCAGTCACCTCCTCTAAAGATTTACAGTTTCAAAAGCCTCATGGAGGGATATCATGAGTAGGACTAGACTTTAGAGTGGCCAGTTGCTTTCTTTGCTTATAATATTGTAGAACTCTGAAAGCCTAGATGATAAGGAATTGTGCTGTCAACCCCTAGGTAAGTGGTTCAAATCTATTAGCTGTTAATAAATCTATTAGCTGGGAGAAAGGTACATAATCTTCTCCAGCACTATTTACAGCTTCTAAAAATTCACTGAAGGGTCAGTTGTGAATTAATTCTGACTCAACTGCAATGAATGAGTGAATTTTATATATATATGCACACACATTTATATGAGTATGTATGTATGTATACATACACACATACCTATGTATGTGGAAATGCTCTGGAATAGATATATATTAACAATATATATGCATGTTTATATATATATGCATGTTTGTATATATGCATGTTTATATATTGTTGTTATTATGTGCTATCGATTCACCTGTGACTCATAGTGCCCCTGTGTACAACAGCCCTAAACCCTGTTCTGTCCTGTGCCAATCTTATTGTCTCTGACACCCTACCCCCAATACCCCTGAATCAATCCATCTCATCGAGGGTCTTCCTCTCTTGCATTGTCCCTCCGCCCTCCCAAGCATGATGTCCCTCTCCAAGGACTGGTTTAGCCTTGCAACATGTCCAAAGTATGTCAGACAAAGCATCAGAATCCTTGCCTCCAAGGAGCAGCCTGGTCTCACCCTCTCTAGAACGAATCTGTTTGTTCTCCTAGTAGCCCATGATATATTCAATACTCTTCTCCAGCACCACAGCTCAAAGGCATCAATTCTTCTTCTATCCTCTCTAGTCATTGTCCAGCTTTCTGAAGCATAGCAAGCAATTGCAAAGACTATGGGCCCAGATGAGGCTCACTTGAGTCTCAAGGATGACATCATTGCTTTTCAGTACTTTGGGGAGAACTCTGACAGCTGACTTTCCCAATGCAATTCGTCTTTTAATTTCCTGGCTGCTGATACCAAGAGTGCTGATTGTGGAGCCAAGGAAACTAAAGCTGTTAACAATCTCAATCTCTTCACCCTCTCTCACAATGCTGCCAATTGGCCCAGCGGTAAGAATCTTTGTTTACTTGATGTTGAGCTTCAATCCATATTGAAGGTTGCAGTCCATGACCATCTGCAACAAACACTTCAGGTCCTCCTCAGTTTCAGCAAGCAGGGTTGTGTCATCTGCATAATGCAGATTGTTGATGAGTCTTCCTCCAATCCTGATACCACATTTCTCCTCATAGAGCCCAGTCTCCCAAATAATCTGTTCTGCGTACAGATTTAAAAAGTATGGAGAGAGGACACATCCCTGGTACACACCCTTCCCAATTTTGAACTATGCAGTGGTGAGATCTATATATACAAACACACAGAGAGAAAGAGAGAGAGAAGAATGAGCATCTCCTCCTGTATGATTAACTGCCTCTGAAAGCACGCCAGAGGGTCAACTATGGGTCAGTCCTCACTCTATGGTATATAACAACACATTTAATATATGTGTGTGTGAGAACCAACTCATACCTGACTCTCCACTGGGTTTTCAGAGGCAGTAAATCACATGGAAAGAGATTACCTGTCTTCTTTCTGAGGTAGATCTGATGGATTTGAACCACTAAGCCACCAGAACTCTACATCTTTTTCTCTATCTATCTATCTATTCCCCCCCCACACACACACACACATACAAGTGTACATGTACGCGGGTGTGTGTATGTGTGTGTATAAGCTCAGATGGCCCAATGGTTAAAGAGGAGTTGCACTGCTAACCCAAAGACATGTGATTCAAATTCACCAGCTTCTCTTCAGGAGAAAGATGGAAAAACCTCTTCCATATGATTTACAACTTCTTTAAACCTGCTGGAGGGTCAGCTATGAATCCTGTCTGACTCTATAGTAATGAATTTGAGAGTTTTAGTAAATGTGTGCATGAGTGCGTAAGTTTTAGTGGCCTAGTGGTAAGAAACTCAGGCACAATTCCAAAGGCAGGCAGTTCAAATTCACTAGCTGCTCCACAGAAGAATGGGAAATCTCCTCCTGTGTGATTTACTGCCTCTTCACCCCCCACCCCACACGTAAAAGCAGGTTTGCCATTTTGAGAGAAAGGAAACATTACTACCTTACATAATACTATGAATTTTGTTGTTGTTATGTGCCATTGAGTCACCTGCAACCCATAGCAACCTTTTGTACAGAAACTCTGAAGCTTACCCTGTTCTGAGCCAGGCTCACTGACTCCTACACACCAAGCCCCATTCCCCTAGTTTCTGTATCAACCCATTTCATCTGGGGTCTTCCTGTCCTGCGCCATCCCTCCACCCTTCCGAGCATGATGTCCTACTCCAAGGGTCCATCCCTTCTTACCATGTGCCCAAAATATGTGAGATGGAGCTTCAAAATCCTAGCCTCCAAGGAGAAATTTGATTTTACCCTCTCCAAGACAGACCTATTTGTTTTCCTGGCAGTCCATGATATGTTCAAAACTCTTCTTCAGCACCACAACTCGAAGTCATTGAATCTTTTTCTATCATCCTTAGTCATCATCCAGCTCTCTGATCCATAGCAAGTAATTGCAAAATCTATGGCTTGGATTAGGTGCACCTTAGTCTCTAGACTGACATTGTTGCATGTCAGTACTCTGGAGAGGGCCCTGACAGCAGATTTTCCCAGTGAAATTAGTCTTTTGATTTCCTGACTGCTGGTGTCAAGAATGTTGTTTGTAGAGCCGATCAAGCTGTAATTGTTAATAACTTCAATTTCTTCTCCATCCATTATGGTACTCTCAATTGTCCCAGTGGTGAGAATCTTTGTCTTCTTGATGTTGAGCTTCAATTCATATTGAAGATTATAGTCCTTGACCTTCTGCAGCAAGTGATTCAGGTCTTCTTCATTTTCATCAAGCAAGGTTGTGTCACCTGCATAACGTATGTTGTTGATGAGTGTTTCTCCTCTTCATAAAGCCCAGCTTCCCGAATAATATGTTCTGCATATAGATTGAAAACGTATGGAGATAGGATGCATCCCTGGTTCACTCTGTTCTTGATTTTGAACCATGAATATGTTACTTGCTCTGTTCTGAGGACTGCTTCCTGGTCCAAATATAGGTTTCACATAAACACAATCAAGTGTTCTAGGATTCCCATTTTCCTCAAGGTTAGCCACAATTTGTGTGATCCACACAGACAAATGCCTTTGCATAGTCAATGAAACACAGATAGACATTCCTCTGGTACTCTTTGCTTTCTTCCAAGATACGTCTGACATTGGCTATAATGTTCTAGTGCCACAACCTCTTATAAACCTAGCTTTTATTTCTGGTAGTTCTTTGTCAATGTACTGTTCCCGTCATTTCTGGATAATCTTTAGCAGGATTGTGTGAGCATGTGATATTAGTGATATTGTACAATAATTTCCACACTGTCTGGTCATCTTTTTCTGGAATGGGAATAAATATGGATCTCTTCCAGTCCGTTGGCCAGACAGTTGTTTGCCACATTTCTTGGCACAACCTGGTGAGCACACCCAGGGCAGCATCTGTTTGTTTAAATACATAAATTAGTATTCCATCAGTTCCTGGGGTTTTACTTTTTACCTAGTCCTTTAGAGCAGCCTGAACTTCCTCCTTCATCACCATTGCCTCTTGATCATATGTTGTTCTTGAAATTCTTCTGTGTCTGTCAGTTCTTTTAGGTACAGTGACTCTTCCATCTTCTTTTAATGCTTCCTGAATCATTCAATATTCTGCCCATAGCATCCTTAAGCATTGCAACTCGAGGCTTGAATTTGTTCTTTTGTACCTGCTATTTAAATCTCTGTAAATGTTAATTAAAATTAATAAAAGGGGGGAGAAGAAAAAGAAAAGAAATTCCCTTTTCCAACTCCAGCTATTGCACATTCATTATAATACTTTGCCTTGTCTCTCCAAGTTGCCCTTTGAAATCTTCTATTCAACTTCTAAATTTCTTCCTTTTGCTTTGGCTTCTCAGTACTCTATTGCAGTATTCAGAATCTTTTACGACATCCGTTTTGGTCTTATCTTCTTGATTTTCTTGTTATCTTCCCACAGCTCATCTGGTCTTGTTCATTAGTGTTCAAGGCCTCAAACCTGTTCCTGAGTTGGTTTTTAAATTTAAGGAGGATAGACTCAAGATGAAATTTTAATTTTAATTTTATTTTTATTTTAATTTGAACTTACATATGAATAGTTGACGATCTGTTCCACAATCAGCACCTGGCCTAGTTTTCACTGCTGATATTGAACTCTAATGATTCCTTCAACAGATGTAATTGATCTGATTCCTGTGCATCCATCAGGTGAAATTCATGTGTATAGCCTGTGTTTGTTTCTTTGAAAGCGTATTTGCTATGAATTACTCATTCATTGTGCAGAATTGTATTATTCTATGACCAGCTTCATTTCTGTCACCACGTCCATTTTTTTGACTACTGATCCTTTTTCCTGGTTCTCAACTTTCACATTCCAGTCACTCATTATTATTAATGTATCTTGGTTCCATGTTCGATCAATTTCTGATTGCAGCAGTTGGTAGAAATAATCTATTCCCTCCTCTTTGGCTCTGGTTCTTGGTGCATACATTTGAAGGATACTGATATTAATAGGTTTTCTCTGTATGCATATGAATGTTATCCTATCACTTGCAATATTGTATTTCAAGATGGATCTAGAAATGGCCATTTTAACTATGAAAGCAACCCTGGTTTTGGGGGGTTGTGTTGTTGTTTGGGTTTTGTTTTTTGGTTTTGGTTTTTTTTTCTTCTCACCTTTTCATTCCCAGCGTAGTCGATCATTTGATCATCTGATTCAAAATGTCCCATGCCAGTCCATCTCATTTTGATAATACTTAATATGTCAGTATTTACACGTTCCACTCCTTTCTAAGCAATGTCCAGTTTTCCTACATTCATGCATCTCACATTCTATGTTCCAATCATTAGTTTCTGCTTTCAGAAACTCCTCCTTCTTTGTTTTCAAATTTGAGGACTCAGCTTCAGTTGCCATATCTGTTAGTCTACTCTTTTTTTTTCTATAATTATATGTTATTAATTTTCATAAACATTTACAGAGATTTTGGGCTTCCACTCATTCATTGTTGCACTATTCTCTCTACCCTCCTCCCAGTTTGTTCTTGTCCAAGCAACACAATTCTTAACCCACTA
>NW_006399769.1:3290894-3303561 GCF_000299155.1 Elephantulus edwardii | reverse complement strand
TGGTGGATTATTTTTTTTATGTATCGTTGGATTCTATTTGCCAGTATTTTATTTAGGATTTTTGCATCAATATTCATGAGAGATATTGGCCTATAGTTAGTCTACTCTTAGTGTGCTCTGGTGTACATACGGTTTTTGAAGGCCTGATATATTTTGGAAGAGGATGGCCAATCTTTCTTCCTAGTCTGTCTTAATTTAGATGCTTAGCTTTATAATAATATCTGACAAACAAGTATTTTACTGAACAGAAGAAAGACACTTCCCTTTCAGAAATAACCAATACATTCACTGCCTGCTCCCCCAACACGCATGTGTATCTTGCCTTTCTTTTCCCTGCTATGTCAGCATTCCTTGTACACCAGGGTACCTGATCCAGCACTTCACTTCCCCATTCACTCCTTGATATGATAGCTTAGTCCACAAGTCACTTCTGTGGCACACACTGTTACTGGTTTCTCACCCCATTGCCTGTCTCGTGTTTAGGGGAATATAAGTCCAAATCCTGCTTAGCAGCTTCAGGAAAAGATTTTTGCCTGAGGCAGTACTGAGGAAAGGTCCTTGCCCCTGAATTTCTGCTGCATGGCTGTCATCTTACGGCTTAGTGTCTCTGCTCTTCCTTTTTGCACCACACTGCTGTCATGCTCTGTGATAATTTCCAGGGTGAGGGTAGGTCTCCTCTGGTCTGTTATGCTGGAGTTGGCACTTGGACCAACAGAAGCCTGAGACTGAATCTCCTGCCTTGAAAGCCTGATTGTTAACAAAGCCAATGGAATTCTGGGAGAATGGGCATCAAGAATATTTAAAATATTATTCAATGTGTATGTATCTCACAGGCAACACAGTGTATGCAAAAGTGCACTATCTCATTCTGGAGGGAAGGACCCTGTCAGCTTCCTGTCCTACCTGTCATGTGTCTGAGATTCTCCTGACACAATATAGTGCAGTGGCCATGGACCAACTATTCCTTCACTGTTGAGTGATGGAATGAGAAACATGGAAGGAAGATCTTAATATTTAAGACATTGATGAGGAAGAAGAGTAATTCTTTAAAATTGGATTTTTATTACCAGTTTTGTTGTTGTTGTTGTATACCTTTAAGTCAGAACTGAGCCATAGCTGACCTTTCAGAGGATTTTCAGAGGCAATTTATACAAGGGCAAGATTGCCCATCCTCCTGCAGAGTGACTGGTGAGTTCGATCTGTGTGCCTTTGGGATTTCAGTGCAGCTTCTGACCTTAGGCCAACATTTATAAATTCAAATGGAAAAAATGTTTGACCCTTTCATAGAACTGTATGAAACACATTCTTTATTTATGAGGTAAAAAAAAATCATAGTGTTTAACCATTGCTGCTTCACATGCCAAAATATCTCAGAAGTTTGTCTTTCTGAATCAAGCACAATAGGTACAGCCTCTGGTTCTGGAGTTCAATGATGGGATGTATGATGAATGTTATGTCCAATTTAGGGAAAGTTTTAGGGAGAATCAAGTAACACGCAAGTTTGAGGGAAGAGGTAACTCAGTGAAGGTTTTGCAGTTGGGGAGCTGTGGCCTCTGCCAGATTGTCCTTCCTTCCCTCTCCAGTTCCTAGGCTCCAGGCTGTCCTCACCTCCAAACCAGTCCTTTGGTCAGACAAGGAAAAGATGAGAGTCAATTAGATAACATAGACATGAGCGACTCTTACAGTGAGCACGTCCTAAATTCTGCACCCTAGGTGCCTCTCTTGTTTCATGTCCTGCTATGTGACAATACACTCAAAGTTGTAAAGTACCAATGAAATAACCCTGTCTTCTAGGATCTCTTGTTACATCCCACTCATTCCTGATGAATTTCTAATCACATCCTAAACTATATATTCTGTCATTGTTCTAGAATTACTAAAGCCTCTATCTTCCAACTTTCCACTACATTCCTGCTCTCTATTATTATATCCAAACAGGATGCTCTCCAAAGAAGACTCACTGAAGACTCACTATCCTCCTGTATTAAAATTAGCAGGAATTTTCTTAGTGCTATAACCTGTTACCATTCAGTTCAGTTCAAAGTTGGGCAAAGAGGTGGGGAGACTGACTGAGAGATGGGGAGCTTGTTCCTGTGTTAGTCAGCTTGGGGCTTTGCTTAGCAGTGCCATCTACTGCCCTCGGTGGCCTTTGCAGTACTGTCTCCAGGAAAAACAAAACAAGCACCAAATGACAAACCCAATGACACTAGTGGATTCTCTGCAGGACAGAGTAGAGCGGCCTCACAACGTTCTGAGGCTGCAAAGCTTGACAGAAGAAGACTGGTAGGTTCAAAAAGCTTTTTGGATAACAGTCGAGTGGTTTATCCACTGCACCACCAGCTCTCCTTACTGTCTCTAACTGCTGTTGGCTCCCACTTAACTCCACTGATGACCTTGAGTACAACAGAATAAACTCTGCCAAATCCCACGCCATCCTTACAATCTCTGTTGTGGTTAAGCCCATTGCTGCAGTCACCATGTCAATTTACCTCATTAAGGAGTTTTTTTCTCCTCCACAGCACTCTCTAGTTGTCTGAGCACGATGTCCTTCACCAGGGACTGGTCCCTCCTGATACAGCGTCCAAAGTACGTGAGACTAAGTCTCAGCGTCTTTGCTCCTACGGTGCACCAGGGCTGCACTTCTGCCAAGACAGACTGGTTTGTTTCTCTAACAGTCCATGGCAGGGCTGCTAACTCCCAAGGCCTAGCTTCCCCTGGAACCCATCCTAACATCACATTTCAAGGCTTCTTTGTGTTGTAGTTCTTCACGAGTTCTAAAAACTAAAATGGGAGATACTCCAACCACCCAACTTCTTTGTGCTAAGGCTGTTGAACTGAATCCTGAAAGAAATCTTAAAAGGTCATTGGGGCCCCTGTCTCTGCTTTAAGCAAGGCTGGTTCCATTCCTTCTGAGAATTATATAAGGCTCTAATGACTCTCTCAAATTCTGGCAAAATCCCAGACTATTTGAAGTTGTTTAATGGGATTTCCTTAAAATCTATCCAGTTGTTTATCTTAGCTTGAGGACCTTTCACTTATAGGGTGAAGTCTCATAAAATTACTGGCTGTGGAGAAGCAGCTTAAAAAATATGATGAATGTGTCATTTTTAAAAAATATTTTATTGTTTTGTAATTGATGATATACAAAGAGCATTAACTTCTGCATGTATAGTTCAGAGATTCGGATTAAATTTGTTGAACTGTACAGCCATTCTCCCTCCTTTTCAGAATTGTTCCTCCCATATTAACATAAACTCACTGCCCTTGTATTTCTTACTTGATTTGCTCTTTACCATCCTTCTTTTAAAAAATTAAGACTCATCAATAACCTGCATTACACAGATGACACAACCTTGCTTGCTGAAACAGAGGAGGATCTGAAGCACTTTTTGCAGAAGGTCAAGGACTGCAATCTTCAACATGGATTGAAGTTCAACATCAAGAAAACAAAGATTCTCACCACTGGGTCAATTGGTAGCATCATGATAGATGGTGAAGAGATTGAGTTTTAGTCAGCTTCAATTTGCTTGGCTCCACAGTCAATACTCTTGGGACCAGAAGCCAGGAAATAAAAAGACAAACTGCATTGGGAAAGTCTGCTGTCAGGGACATCTCTGGAATACTGAAGAGCAACAATGTCAGTCTTGAGACTAAGGTGCACCTGATCCAGACCATCATGGTCTTTGCCATTATGTGCTATGCATCAGAAAGCTGGACAATGATTAGAGATAATAGAAGAATTGATGCTTTTGAGCTGTGGTGCTGGAGAAAAGTATTGAATATACTATGGACTGATAAGAAAATAAACAGGTTCGTCCTGGATAGGGTGAAATAAGGCTGCTCCTCAGAGGCAAGGATTCTGAAGCTCCGTCTGACATAATTTGGGCATGTTGCAAGGAGGGACTAGTCCTTGAAGAGGGACATTATGCTTGGGAGGATGGAGAGACAGTGCAGGAGAGGAAGACCCTCCATGAGATGGATTGATTCAGTGACTGGGGTAATGGGGGTTGTTGGAGAACCGTAGGCTCAGGATAGATCAGGGTTTAGAGCTGCTTTACATAGGGTTGCTATGAGTCTCAAGTGATTTGATGGCACATAACAACAACAGCAACAACAACAACAAGCCTCCTTTAACTTCTTTGAGTTGGGATTGTTGTTTTGTGACTGGCTGAGCATAGCCTTGCTCTTTGGGTGAATGGTTATCAGGCCTTGGAACCAACCAACTGACCTGTTGCCTGTTTTGTCCCAAGCTCCCACCATAGTGAGGTGTGCATATGGCTGATGAAGGGAGATTTTGACGACAGAGTTTGGAGAGGTCTTTGACAGCAGCTGTTCTCAATGTAAAATGTTTTTTGATTTGTTCATGCTGTCAAGGACCTCTGTGAAGTTCTAAATAGCAAGGATATCACTTAAAGAGTAAGGTGTACCTGACCTAAGCCACAGTTCTTTTTCCCTTTGCTTCCCATGCATTTGAAAGTTGAATAAATAAGGAAGACCAAAGAATAATTGATGTTTTTGAGTTGCAGTGTTTGAGAAGAGTATCGAATATGTCACGGTCTGTCAAAAGAACAAACAATTCTGTCTTGGAGGAAGCACAATCAGGGTGTTCCTTGCAGGCAAGCATGGTGAAATTTCACCTCACATACTTTGGACATGGAGTGAGGAGGGGCTAGTTGTTCGAAAACAACATGATGAGGAAAGGTAGAGGCTCGTGGAAGTAGAAGACCCTCAAGGAGATAGACTGACACAGTGACTTACAATGGGCTGGAGCATGACAGAAATAGTGAGGATGGTGCAAGACAGGATAGAATCCTGATGTGTTGTTCCCAGGGTAGCTATGAGTCATAAGAACTTGCTGGTACCCCACAAGAAGGGAGAGCTGCACCTACCAATATGAATGCCTCATTAAGATAAACAAATGTCTGGACACCCAGAGAAGTCCAGCATAAAATCACCTAGCTCTGGAAGTGAAGGAACGGAAACAACAATTTCAAGAAAAGGCTCCCAGGAGAGACTTAAAATCTTTGAGCTCCTTAACTCTCTGGGTCCCCATTTGATTTTAGAAAATACACAACAGTGCTCAGAGGCCCTAGGAAAGTGTCTGGTTTCCTGTTGGTTTCCCTGCCCTGCTTTCTGTTGCTTTCCAAAGGTTCTTAGGCCAATGGTGATTAATTTTATCAACCACAATGTACGGGAATAATTGTATTAAACATAATGTCAATGAAGGAAAATGTGAAAGACACACAAAACCCTCCACTATGTACGTGTATGTGTGAAGTTCTTTTAAATGTGTGCTTTAAAATAAAGTTCAATTTTAGAAAAAAAACTATCAGGGCCCCTTTTACAGGGTTGAAGGTGGGGAAGGGGAAGGAGAGGGCACGTGTTTGTATCGTTTTATAGCACTGACGCAAATATGTAACATCTATGTTTATGTAGATTATTTTAATGTAAAATGTAGCGCAGTTAAAAGAGGTGGAGCAAGAGATTAGATTTCCAAGACTCTTGATTTCTCCTCTTCGACTCATGCCTGTGAAGTTCTCTGACTTCCCCTGACCCTTCCTTTTTGCTGTTGAGTCATGAAAATGTGGGTGGAATTCCAGGGAGGGTCAGGCAGGCTGCGCAGGACGGAGGTTCTGTGGGACCTCCTGCGGTTCATGCATTACAAGTGCAGTCGGTAAATCCCTGAGCACCAGAGGACTGGACCCGCGGACACCTGATTTTTTCACCAGCACCTAACCCTCCTAGTTTCATGCTCCTTGCACTTCCAGGGAACCCTGGAGACACTGAGGACAGGATCTGGGGACATGCTGCAGAAAAACACGAGCAAAACTTAAGATCACACTGGGAAGTCACCCTAAACTGCACAATTCTGAAATAGTCCGGACATTAGTAGTGGTGGGTTGTGAGGCGCTGAATACGTTGTACTGAGAGAGTCCTCTCCTGCTTGCATCCGCGCTAAAACCAATCCACCGGGCGCAATCTGCAAGACACTGGCAGATTGCTCCATTTGAATGCACTGTTTCTCCTAAGCGAGCAGCAGGTGACTGCACGAGCAGCCTCTGCCCCAGAGAGCGCATTTCCCCTGGCCTGCGGAGCGGCCACTAGGGCTCTCCGGATTGTCCCTCCCAAACCCACGGGGCCACCCAGAGTGGGCTGAGGGACTTGGAGCTTGTCCTTGCCCAAGGGCACAGCAGAGTTAAGAGGACACTCGGGCCGCAGAGCGCCCCTCACCTTGCCCGAGCTCCACACACCCCCGAGGAGTCCCACCCGCGGACCTCACAAACAACTCCTGGAAAGGCCGAGGGCAGTGGTGGAGGAGGGGCCGCAGAGGGCCAAGCCGGGCACGGGGCGGGCCGAGGTCAGGGCAGAGGCTGCGGCCGCGCGTCCCCATTGGCCCGGCCGCAGTGGGCTGCCCGGGCGCGGTGCCGTGGCGGAGGAGGGGCCCGTGGTGCGCCCGCCCCGCGCCGCCCGCTCGCCCAAGTTTTTAAAGTGGGCTCGTGGCCCCAATAGCGCACCATTTGGGAGCAGCGCGCAGCACCGCTCCGGCGCCCGCCGCGCTCCCGCCTCGGCCCTCTGAGGCGGCCGTACAATCCTCGGCAGTGTCCTGAGACTGTATGGTCATCTCAGTGACTGCGCCTGCCCGACGCCGCACTCCTTCGGACATTTGTTGCTCCAGCTACTTTTTGTGAAAAACCCCACCGAGTGACTCCTTTGCGAGATTCCGCTCGCGCTGCGCTCCGCGAGTCCGACACCTCCGCCCACTCCGCCCTCCGACCCGCCTCCCCGAGCTGCACAGGTTCCTCCCCGTCACCTCCTCCACCCCGTCACCTCCCTCCACCCCGTCACCTCCCCGTACTCGCACCTCCCGCCGCCCGCGAACTTCCACCTGACTTTGCGGTGCGCTCGGAACCCGAGAGCCCCCAGAGTCTTTCCACGCGCCCCGGGCTCATTAGCCGGACGAGGGCCGCAGAAGCCAGCGGATAACCGAACGAACGGATAGCCCTGGTGCTTGACGTCTCCCAGGGCCGCAGCGACAATGACAGCTGACAAGGAAAAGAAAAGGTAATAGGCTCCGAACTGAGGAGGGCTGGCCGCGGTGTGGGAGGCCGGCTCGCCGTGGGGGGACGACTGGGAAAGGAGCACAAGGAGGTCGTCGTGGTCGCAGGATCAGTCTGCAAAGTTTAGAGGGGCAGCGCAGGTGCCTGCCTGGTTGGAGGAACTGAGGCTTTGCAGAAAAGAGGCTTGGGGCGTCCTGCTGTGCAAAGGGCCCAGAGAGTTGGCCCTGGAGAAGAGGCACTTCTTCGTGTCCTCCACAATCTCTTGGTCCCCCTCACCCAGCAACGGCGATTCGGTCGCTTTAGGAAGGTTTAGAAGTGGGTGCCGTCCACTTCCCCACCTCTTGCATGTAGGAGAGGGCAGTCGGGGGCGGCATCCACCTTTCCTTTCACTTGTCACCCCCTGGATCCCTCTAGGAAGCAGGACTTGGATGGCTCTCCAGATTGGCTAGAGGGCAGAAATCGGAGGCACGGGGGACGCGCCCCTCGGAAAGTCCGGGGCACCCCAGACTTCACAGACTCTTGGCGAACCCTTGCGTCCCACCTCACACCTTCACTTCGCCAGAGAGTGGGGAGTGAGCAGAGCTGTCCCATAGCGACCGAAATTTTGGTGTACAAGGAAGGAGTGGTGACACTGGGCGCCCCCAGCAGGCCGGGTGTCTCCCAAAAGGGCAGAGAAGGGCAAGCACAGCACGGCTGCCAGCCTCCGGAGCGGCACTGGGTGAGAGGCGAGGCCGCCCAGCTCCCGTGGCCCTCCCGCGCCCTCCTGCCGGTGGCCCCCCGCGGCCGCTGCGGGCCTGGCGAGCGCACGGGGGCCGCCGCGCCCAGCTCCCTGCCTGCTCTCTCTTCTGACTCCCTGATGCTGTGCTCTGTGGGCTGGAGCGGCCGGCCCGCGCTTGCAGCCGGCTGGTAGGACTAGGTTGCAGGCGACAGAACTCAAACGCGTAGGCAGTAGAAACCACAGGCGCTGAGGAAGACCCGAAGCCATGGTGGCCAAGAGGCTGTGTGGGACAGGAAGGACCAAGCCACGAAGGGAGGGAAGCAACCAAGATCTTGGCCCTGAGGCAGAGCTCAGAGAGCTGGGGCCCCGGGATGGGGTGCTCTTGTTCTTATTCCACTGTGACGCTGGAAGTAGAAACTGTGTATCTTTTGCAGCGGTTCTCATCTTGAGGCACCAAAAAGGACTTGATAGCTCATTTCGATGTCAGAGAGTGGATTCATGATTTATAGTATTCCCAAGACGGAAACTTCCCCAAGGATCTCCAAGGCCCTGTTACATAAGCAGATAGCTACTACATCCCACCCTTTCCCTGCTAGGGCTACCAAGCCCCCCAGACGTCAACTTGGATTCCAACCCCAGAAGCCCCTGGGCTCTGAGGCCCCAGTTGCTGTACCCCCAAGGGCCCTAGAGCAGCGATTGGTTCTATGTTATTCTGAGGGCCGCAAAAGAAGGAAGACACTAAGATTTCAATGCATTTTGTATGACCAATTTAGCCAGCATAATAATGCTAGTAATTATGAGTGCAACAGTACAAAAGCAGTTACAATTCATCTGGAGCATTGTAGGCTCCCAATCAGGCCAGGGAACTTATTGTACAACTTTGATGCCTATCAGTGAATGTTGCAATCGTGGAGGTGGGGCTTGATGGTAATCTTGACAAATGTGTGAAATGTCAGCTTCTCCATATCTGCTCAGCTCTGTGTTCTGTGCAATTAATATATATATTCATCTTTCAAGAAACCTTGGGGCAGGGGGAGCATTACTTTGACATACCTGGCTGCAGTACCTCCCTCTTTAAGAGGCAAAGTGAGAGACAAAGGAACCAGAAATAAGAGGTGCGAGAAAACAATGACATTGAACTAGAAGCTATTTGAGATAGTGGCCACTTTAAGAACCGCTCTGGGGTGAAGGGAATTGCAGGATGCCTACAAAGCAGATGTGGACACCACAGGCTGAATTGGTGGCAGCTTGGACCCTGACTCTCAGGGCTTGCTTCTGTGCATTCCCATGACAGGGCAAACAGCATGCCCTTCACCACCCTGAGTCTTTTCCTATGCAGGGTCTTGGGCTAATTGTTTTGAGGTTTACCAGTGGCGTCTGGCTCTGTTTACTGCCTTAGTTCGTGAGGGACCAAGATGTAATTAAAAGATGTTAAAGAATACTTATTGGCACATTTCCGGTGCTAAGCCACTGAGTTCTTAGCTCTCCTGGAGTGTCTCACAAGTGGGGTATGACACAGATTGGGCTCCTGGCTGCTGATTATATAAGCCTGTTCTTAAAGATTTCTATTTCTTCTGGTTCCGCCTCTAGACTGTAGGACAGTTGCTTCCCAAACACTAAGATGCAAGGATATTTGCAGTACTTCTTCTAATAGCAGCCCCTCAAGAACAGACAGAATTATTCTGCTCCAGAGCATTCATGTACTGATAGACCTATCCTGTTCCTTTAGAGTCAATTGGGCCTATGTTAATGTTTAGTAATAGTTTCATTTCTAAATGTTACCTAGCTTACCTTGATAAAAGGTAACAAAACATGCTCTTTTATTGATAGTGGGCATTCTTTATGACATCAAAAGTGGTCAGAAATGGAAGCATTTTCACCCACCGCCTGCACTCATCCATCATTGATGTGGAGGTAGGATTCTAATTCTGCAAAGAGCTAGAAAATGGCTGCTGACTCACCTTGGATAAAAAGATTCTCAGCTCTTCTGAGGGGTATAAAGAGAATTAGTCTGGAAGATCTTAGATGCATAGGGATTGGAGTATGGTACATATAAATGTAAATGAGGCTGTGAATAATCAAGGATCAAAGTCCATCCCAAAGCGAGACCTAGCCCAGAACAGTTCCAGAAGGGCCTTTACTGCTTAGTGCTGGGCTAACTATGGAAGGGGAATTAGGGATCTATTAGGGACATTTTCACACTACCACTACTCTGTCTTGCCAGCTGACCTTAGGGTCTCTCTGTTCAAATAAAATCAAAGCCTATCTATTTCTTATTCTAAAAGCAAAAATAGTATTGGACAGATGTTTTCTTTATTCAAATGCACTTCCTAGAAATAGTTCTTCAACTTTGGCAACTATTTCCATTGCCTTACCTTGCAGGTGGATTTGGAATTGAAGTAACACATTATTAGCTCCAATAGTTAGCATTTAATTCATCTAGTTTTCATGAATAAAGGCAATAAATAAGGAAATCTGACAAAGAATTGATGTCTTTGAACTTTAGTGTTGGCGAAGAATGTTGACTGTACTCTGACTGCCAGAAGAACAAACGAATCTGTTTTGGGAAAAGTGCAGCCATTTTTCCTTAGAAGTGAATTTTTGAAACTTCGTTTCACACACTTGAGGGATGTTTATCAGGGGTCAGTTCCTAAAGAAAGACACCTGATTGGTAAGCTAGAGGGAGGGCAAGCAGAGGATTGATTGAAGCAGTGGCTGCAGCAATGACTGGGAGGATGGCACAGGACCTGGCAGTGTTTCATTCTGTTGTATGTAGGGTCAGATGGGCCAAGATCAGTACCACAGTGCCTAACAACAATAGAGCAGAGATTGGCCGGCCAGAGTCGTCTCTCCAGATGCCTCTATTTTCAGAAAAGGAAACTAAACACGTTAAAATGACTTCTCCAGTCACAAGGAAAGTTAATAGCTGGCTAGAATCAGAATCTTACTTCATTATTTTCCATTAGGTGTGTATTTTCCTATTGTTTGTTCACAAAATAGTAGCCCCCCCATCTTTGTTGTTGTTGATTGCCATCAAATCTAGCATGATTCTTAGTGACCCTATAAACAAAAGACCTGAATCTTTTCTATAACTATCCTTGTTTCTCAAAGTTCATAGAGTTTCTAGAGGCCTGTTGTTTAGGAAGTGGACGCCGCTTCTGCTTCCAAGAAATACCTTTAGACAGGGAGAATGATTTCCAAAGGTTCAAAGTCACCCCAAACCACTGAATATTTTATAATGGGATTAGCTTTTTAAAATAATTTTTAAATAACACTTTACGCTTTGCTTGTTTCTGCAAAAAGGAAGTAGAGTTGATTTTGATGCTTGCCCTTATATCTGTGAACTTTATAGAGTATTAATGAATTTACTTCATTGCAAAAAACTACATCTATGTTATTGTTGTTATTCGGTGCATTAATTCATAGTGAGCCTGTGAATGACAGGTCTGAACCTTGCCCTGTCCTGTGCCATCTTTCGTATACTTGATCTCAGCATTAGTCACCATGCCAACCCATCTTGTTGAGGGTCTTCTCTTTCTCTGACCCTCCACTGTTCCCAGCATGATGTCTTTTTCCAAGGACTAGCCCCTCCTGACAACATACCCAATGTATGTGAGATGAAGTTTCACCATCCGTGCCTCTAAGCAATACTTCAGGTGAACTTCTGCTAAGACAAATCTGTTTGTTCTTTTCTCAGTCTGTGGTATGTTCAGTACTCTGGTCCAGCACCACAATTCAAAGGCAACTATTATTCTTCTGTAATCCTTATTCAGGGCCAAATTTTCAGACTAAAGTGTATCTGATCAAAGCCATATTTTTTTAAAATTTATTCCCTTTACATCTCTGTTGTTATTGTTATTACTGTTGAATTGGAGCTGAACTAGGAGGCAGTAAATCCCATAAGCAGAGCAGCTGTTAGATTTGAACTGCACACCTTTGGGTAGGCAGAGCAATTCCATACCACTAAGCCACCAGAGTTCCCTATCGAGTCTATTGTTGTTGTGTGCCATTAAGTTGAAACTGACCTTCAGCTGACCTTCCAGTGAGTTTTCAGAGGCAGTAAATTGCACCAGAGGAGATGGCTTATCCTTCTCCAGTGAATCAGCTAGTGAATTAGAACTACGTGCCTTTGGGATCACAGAGTGACTTTTTGCAGCTAGGCCACCAGAGCTCACTATTGAGTCCATGTTGTTGTTCCAGTTATAGTACAGTTGAGTAGGAACTGATTCATAGCTGACCCTCCAGTGAGTTTTCAAAGGCAGTTAATCACACCAGAGGAGGTGGCCTGTCCTGTGGACAGCTGGTGGATTTTTTTTTCTATAATTATATTTTATTAATTTTCATAAACATTTACAGAGATTTTGGGTTTCCATTCATTCATTGTTGCACCAGCTGGTGGATTTGAACTGCATGCCCTTGGGATTGCAATACAGCTTCTTACCACTAGGCCACTTAATTAAACAAAACCAGTTAAAGAACTGTTCTGGAGTACAGCAGATTGCTTCATGAAGTAGAGAACTCTCTAACAACAGAGATGTTCAAGCAACTGCTAGACTCTTGGCACTTGATGGGTTGACATTTTTACTAGGAATGAAAACCATGAGGCAAAACTTTATTTCACTTAGGATGTAAGTGTGTGTGCCCTGGTTAGGTGGGCTAATTCTTAGCTTTGTGGGGAGTTTTCTGTTGATGAAAGTGTTTGGAAATAGTAGAAGCCAATTCGATAATTCTTACACTACGGAATTTATCCCGGTATTCTTGCCATCTAGTAGTAGCTGTGTGGTTTTTCTTCTATTTCACCCATTCAGTTTCTTTTCAGCAGAGCATATTGAATCTGCCATTTTGATTGTAAGACTTATCATCACTGGTGAGTCATACACATTTGAATTTT
>NW_006399769.1:3265772-3290794 GCF_000299155.1 Elephantulus edwardii | reverse complement strand
CCTACTATACCTTCCTACTCATATCATGCTGCTTATCCTTAGGATGAAAATCCGCTCTCAGAAATATTCCCACCAGGCTGCAAATCAATGAGTCAACCTGTGGGTGTTAAACACCTACTCCCTGCTCTGCGTGAATATTGAGGTAGAGATTAAGAACTAGAAAATATTTGGCCCTTGTCTTTACGTTGTTTAGACTGACTAGGAAAAAATGGACACAGTAGAAGATGATTAAAGCTATAGGTAGCTGACAGATTATTGTGACTCTTTCATAGCGGTCAGATTTTTTTGACGCTAAAGATATAATGTAATGTTTTGTACAGTGAGCACACACCCACAATTATTTAAGAATACATGTGTTTGCAGGTCGCTAATGGACTCATTGGGTCCGTGGGTCACTGGGTCCTGGCTCACCATCAGTATATAAACTAGTTCTGTTATTGTTGTGTACTGTTGAGTCAGCACCAACTCATAGCTGAGCCTCCAGCAGGTTTACAGAGGCAGGAAATCTTGCAAGAGGAGATTGCCTGCCTTTTTCCCTGCAAGGCTGGGCAGAACAACTCCTTAGTGACTAAGCTCTTGAGGAAAGGTTTTAGGGAGGAGGAAAGTTAAGAAAAATGGAAGGTTCAGGAATATTCCCTTTTGTGCCCTTTAACTCATAAAAGGGTTTTCTGTTGTCTACACTCGCTTTAGGGCATGCTGGTGGCCTAGTGGTGAGAAACTGTGCTGTAATCCTGAAGGCACGTGATTTTAATCCACCAGCTGCTCCACAGGAGAAGGATGAACACTCTCCCCCTGTGAGATTAAACTGCCTCTGAAAACCCACTGGAGGGTCAGCTTTGGGTCAATTCTGACTGGATGGTACACAATATTGACAACACTCGCTTTAGGTGAGGGTTATTGTGGGGGTTAGGAGGGGCCTCTGAGAGGGCTCTGTTTCTGATCTCAACATGGAGAAGAGTAAAGAGGATTATGACTCCAGGAAAGCCAAGAAGCGTAATGGGGCTGGGCAACCAGGGACGTGAATGAGAGTCAGGGCATGGTCTATAAGCCTCTGTAATTGGATGCAAGTTGTTGTGTACAGAGGCATGGCCCCCAACCCCCACCCCGGACGACTGTCTGTTCAGCAGGCTTTCCGAGGTTTGCAGATCTGGCAGCAGTGAGCCTGTGCTCTGTGAGTCCGTGACTGCCTTACATTTTAGAATTCTTATGCTCTGCTAGTATAGCCTTTAGCACGTTGCAATACTAAGTTGAAGGAGATTCACTCCATGAGATTTATGTTGTTGTTGTGTACGATTGAATTGGAACTAATAGATGACCCTCCAATGGGTTTTTAGAGGCAGTAAATCCCACTAAAGGAGACAGTCTTTTTCCTGCAGAGCAGCTGGTGGCTTTGAACCACATACCATTGGATTGGCAGCACATTTCCTTGCTACTAAGCTACCAGTGCCCCCTGTGCCTCCCAAAAACCCACTCGAGGGTTAGCTATGTGTTGGTTACAACATGACACCAAGGAGTTGAGTAGAATGCCTACTCAGGTCCCAGATGTTTCTGCCAATGTCAAAGTGGAGGAAAGTTTGGTAGGCACATCTAAAAAAAACTTCTTTGGTGCATCTTAATCTCACCTGTATCTGAATGGCCTGTATGTCTATCTGTCTGCCCTCAGTAGTGGGAATGAGAGCTCTGTGACCTGCATAGGATTTAATCTTGTGTGACTCTTTGTTTAGGCGACTGTGAAAATTACTCCTATTTTCTATCATCCTCAATCACTTATCTGCAGGTATTTTTTATATATAGGAAATGTGTGTGTCCTTGATGGAAATCATATGCCTAGAAGGACAGCACAAGCAGGCAGAGGGAGCACTTGTTCCCACCGTGTGCTCACACTGTTCTCAGAATTCCCCATGGAGCACCCCATTTAATTCTCATAACAGTCCTATCAGATAAGCCCTAATATTGTCCTCATTTCTCTCACAATAAAGTTGAAATACAGAGAGTTCAAGTGCCTAAGATCATATGGATAGCACGAGCAGAGTTGGGATTCCAAGTGGACAGAGCATCTCCAGAGTCTACTTTATGTACTATTCCATAGTCCTTTGCTTACTTTGGCTATCTGTAAAACATTTAATACTATGTTTGACTCATGTAAGCATTTATGAATAATAACTGCTTTTGTTGTTGTTGTATTTATAATGATGTAATTTCTTTTCTCTGTTATGACTCATCACTTGTATTAAACCACTAGCAGACAGGGATGAAAATCTGAAAGGTGAACTTGGAAATCCTGAAAGTTAATATTTTCCATAAATTTTTCATAGCTCTGGCAGGAGGCAGTGCTTTACTGCTCCCAAGAAGTTCAAAGTATTCCACTTCCCACCCTGAACTGATGGCACAACTTCAATAATTGCTTTAGCCTTCGGATTCCATTGTGTAGAAGAACCTCTTATAAGTTCTTCCTCTGTGGCTTCTGAAGAACCATCTCCAAATCAAGATGCTCAGGACTTCCTTTGGCTCTTTTGATCTTTTGAAATTGCAAGCACAGGAAGGAAAGAATGGATGGGGGAATAAAGAGTAGCTGTGATCATTGCATTTTTATGAAATTCATTTTTATGCTTTCACAGGTCCTTAGCCAATGCACTGTGAACCTAGAAGGGCTTCTTGAGTTTTTCAATGGTGCAAAATAGGATTGCACCATAAAACTAAGAAAAGCAAGCCAGGTTGGTGACAGCGTATTACTTTACGTCTCAGTTTGAGGACTAAGGTGCACATGATTCAGATTATAGTCTTTTCAGTCACTTACTCAAATGAGGGCTGGACAGTGAATGAGGAGGACAAAAGAAGCATTGATGCTTTTGAACTCTGGTGTTGGGGAAGAGTACTGAATATCCCATGGACTGTCAAAAGAATGAACAGATATGTCTTGGAGAAGGAGCAGCTAGAGCACTCCTTGGATGCAAAGTTGAAGAAGCTCTATCTCACATACTTGGGCATGTGGCTAAGAGAGATTATTTCTTGGAGAGGAGCATCATGCTTGGAAAGGTGAAGGGATGGTGAAAGATCTGATCCTCAGCCAAATGGATTGAGAGGCCCTGTGACTGCTGCAATGGGCTCAACTATGTCTGAAATAATGAGTGTGGCACAGGCTAGGACAGAGTTCAGATCTGTTGTTCATAGGGTCACTAGGAGTCATACTTGACTCAACAGCACCTTCCCACCTTAAGAGCAATAACATGTATGTGATCAGGAACTCTGGTGGTGAACTACATGAACATAACTTTTTATCTGTTAATAAAAAGTCAGCAATTTAAATCTTCCAGTCACCAAGTGGGAGGGATATTCTCCTGCTGTAAAGATATTTTTATTCATTTTCTTATAATTATCCATACACATTGTTATTGTTGTTGTTGTGTACTGTCGAGTCAGAACCAACCCATGGCTGACCTTCTGGCAGGTTTTCAGAAGCAGTTAATTGCATGGGAGGAAATTGACCATCCTTCTCCCGCAGAGCAGCTGGTGATCTAGAACTGTGTGCCTTCGGAATTGCAGCACAGCTTCTTGCCACCAGACCACTGGAGCATGTTTTATAATATTAATGACAATTGCTGAATGCTTTTTATCCCCATGTTTTATCAAATCCTCTCTGCACTTTGCCTCTTCCTTCATCCTACCCATCTGTCTTCTAATTTCTGCTGCTCTAGTCTTTTCCTTCCTCTCTTTTCTCCCTTCCTTCTCCCTTCCCATTGGGACAGTTATACGTATCCTGTTCCAAATTGCTAATTTCAGTTCCCATATTGTATGCACCTCCATTTCCCCCCAGATTGGATCTCCCTTCCCCTAAGCCTTTGCAGCCACCATTGTCTATAGTTTCTGTTCTTCAACAGCCTCCTGTTTTCACAATAGTGAAAATATAATGTTTGTCCCTTTGTGACCTAGCTATGTCACTCAGCATGATGTCCTGTAGACTTGTTCATGTTTTGTGTTGTTGATAGCTGCCAGCAAGTTAAATACAGGTCATAGTGTTACTGTGAACAAAAGGGCTGAACGCTCTCCCATCCTGTGCCACCCTCATTATTTCTGGTATGGTTGAGCCCATTGCTGTCGTCACTGTGTTAATCTATCTTATTGGGCCTTTTTCTGTCTTTCACTGACCCTCCCATAGTTTTAGTATAATGTCCCTTTCCGAGGATCAGTCTCCCTTAGCAACATATCCTAAGTATGAGAGACAGGGCTTTGTCATCTTTGCCTCTAAGGAACTCTCATATGTTTGTTCTTGTGGTGCTAAAATGTATTGTTCAGAATGGTCTTCCTAGCCATTGACTTTAACTTTGCCCTGTGGATGGGTGGGAATATTTGAATAGGGTGTTAGTCTATCCGCAGGGGATTGGCTAGTCTCACCACTAAATTGAGCAAATTCAGTGGTAGGTTTTAAGAACCTCACCACCAGCAAAGAAGAAGCAAGAGAATTAAGCACACCCTTTGGGGCCAGAGACTTTTGTGCCAGCCAGACTTAACAGAAGAGCAGCAGACACAGAAGTGAACTGGAGATGCAAATGAGGCAGAGCCAACCAACCCTGGGACTGCTACCCCACAGAACCAGAACCAAGAGCTTTCTGTCCAAGTGTGTTTGTGGGCAAGCAGTGGAGCCTATGGGGAAGAGTGAGACAGCCATCATTGGCAAGACTAAGGGCTTTATACTGGCTGTCCTATAGCCATGAAGCCAAAGGCTGATGTGCCTGTGAGCACATTTCACAAGCTGTCCTGACTAAGCGATTGTCTCTTGCTGCTAACCTGAGTTAGAGCCTTTTGACATCTCTAATATGGTTCTGTGTGGTCTGTGAGATACTGCAGCAGATTCTGAATCCAATAGAGCAGTAAGATTGGTGTTGAGCTGAGTAGGAAGAAGAGCAGGAACATGAGGGAAGGGAATTGGTATTATATCGTGGAAGATGATGATGATAGAGGCAGTTCCCCCTTCTGGAGTTGGTAGAAGTCAGATATGGCCATCCTTATGTGGCCACCGCTCTTCTTATAGTTCTTTTGGTAGTTTATGGGGTAGATACTCAACACTCTTCTCCTGCGCCCAAACTCAAAAGAATCTGTTCATCTTCTGTCACTCTTGTTCATTGTCCAGCTCTCAGATATGTAACAGGTGATTGAAAAGACCATGCCTGAATCAGGCACAGCTTTGTCTTCAAACTGATATCATTGCTTTTAGGTATTTTGGAGAATTTCCTGACAGCAGATTTGGCAACTGCAATATGTCTTCTTAGAGTGTTGATTGTTGATTCAAAAGCCTCAGAAACGCAGGGGAAGGAAACAATATGACTTTTGATCAATGAATAGCAGTGGGTCGGGTTGGGCTTGGATATTAATATGGTAACCATCCATAAGAATGTAACATTTTTAAAACATCTGCAGTTTTTAAAGTAGATATTAAGTACAATATGGTGCCATTTGTCTGGCTTCATTGGTGAAACCCATGGAACTGAAAAGCTTGAAGAGTGTGGAGCCTTTTGAGACCACTGGCCCTGAGGAGGCAGGTGAGGAATGAACCAATGTTATCTCCTCCCGTGAGACCCTCGTGGTGTTTTGTTTTTTGGGTTTGGATTTTTTAAAATTTCTTAAGACATACTAGTTTGTCTGACTGCCTTAGGCTGTTCTTAGAGGTCATTCACACATCAGAAAAACTCTTAAGCTATTTCTTCAACCACCCAAAACTACACGCATTCCTAGGAGGCCAGGAGGCCGTTTCTTGGGGAGACTCTTCAGTTTTCAAGTTACATGTCCTTTCTTTGCAAAATAGGATTGCCAGAAAGCGGAAACTTTTTCAGTGATAATATCCTAATGTTATATTTGTAAAATTAGGTTCTGAAAGAAAAGAATTACTTTCAGAAAGAATTACTCAGTATATCAATAAAGAAAATTACTTCATTTAAAAAATACTTACTTGCTCTGCACTCATTTGGAATTCCCTGATTCTAGAAAGTCTTAGTCTATAAATAAGGACTTTTAGAACTCTCAGTTTCCCCCAGCAACTTCATCTCTCCCCCAAGATTCCCTTCCATTAAAACTGTGGGTTTGTTATGTTCCACTTGTGATTATTATTTTAGAAATAATTCTCTGTGGCCATGTTGGCTGCCCTTAAATACTGAGGTGCAGCCAAGATCATTCTCCTTAGAAGTTAACCAACTCTATTACAGCTTTAGTTGGTTCTTTCACTCTAATTTTTAGTCCGAGGTCCCTGGGTTTGCAGGGAGGTGTGCTGTGAGTAAGAGGACATATGAGCTCAGTTCTGAGAAAGAAATATTTACATAAAGCCATTCAAGTATGTGATCTGTTTCTAGTGATAATCGTTCGAGTCACTGCATGCCTTCCAATGATAGTTGCTAGTGTTACCTCTCTTGTCTCTTGAAATTGTATTTGTATTAATTTCTATTAATTGTACTTACATCTGTTACTGATTTTTTAGAAAAACAATTCATATTATCACTACTTTGTATAAGACATGCTCAAGGTAATTAGGTGTGGGGACAAAGGCAACATATTATCTTCATCTTAAATTTGGAAAATTGAGTTGTTGAAAGGAATGAACCTAACTGACTAAAGTGAAACCAAGATGTAGATCCTGGTGCCCACAGAAAATCTAGACCCTCTAGGTACACCCTGAGCTGCTGTGTTAATGTAATGTATCAAAACTGCAAAGGGGTGACTCAAATTTCAGCTCTAGCTGTTCTCATCACTAATGAGTAATTACTGCAAATATTTACAGGCCGCCTTCTTAGTTTATGACTTCCTGTTGCTGAAGCACTTTGGAATATTGAGAAAGATTGTCCTGGAAAAATACATCAGACACGGTTGCAAGAAAGAGTGGTTTTAAGCATGTGTGTGCACATGCACACACACAAATCAGTTGCTTGATTTTATTTAGGAATTTCATGTATCAAAGAAAGATAATTATGCTCAAGAGCATTCATTTATGGATTTTTTAAAAATTAAAAATCACATGGATTTTGAAACAGGGAAAATGGGACAAATTATGCTTTTTAAGAGAGTGGCTTAAAAAAAAGAGTGGCATAATGCACATGAATGAAACAAAATTAATATTATGGATAATTATACGCATACAAATTGAAAAAAAAAAAGGAGGGGAAAAGAATGATGTAGTGCCTGATGGCTTGGTCTGAAAGCTGCAAGGTTGGGAGTTTGAATTCACCAACCAGTCCACAGGAGGAAGACAAGGCAATGTTCCCTTGTAAAGATTTATAGTTCCAGAGACCCTATGCAGGATTGCCTTAAGTCAGAATTGACTTGGTAGAAGTAGATTTGGGGTTTTGGTATAAAAATAATAGCACTGTTTAAGATATAAAGCCAAATTTAGAGTTATAGTACACTCATTTGATAATCTTTAACTAATATACAGCCTCTATAATATATTTTTCCTGAATAAAACCCAATAATGCTTTTTAGAGTAAATCGAAATATATAAAATTTTCCATATAGGGTATTCAGGGAGCTAGAAGAATATCATTCAATTTCAGAAGTTGCCACAATATATCCTAATAATGCTCATTTCATATACATTTGATTTAAAAGCGCAGCAGTAAAATTGCTTTCCCAGTGAATTTCTGTAAATTACCATACCCTGTATTTCTCTCCTATATTTGCAAGAGCTCTTAGATGCTATTTTCGAATGGCAGCGTTCACCTAGCCCTGGCTGAGACTGATGAAGTTAATTTTGATTCTCAGGGTAAAGGGAGAGGGAAGTCAATTGCATAGCCAGGGGGCTTTCTGGTGCCTCCTTTGCAGCATGGCAATACTAGACACACTACATTTCATCTTTAGAGCCTTTATTTGTGTGCTCACACAACAAATGTTTACCTAGATATTAAGATAAGGAAGGTATGAAGGTCACATTTCACTGGTCACTAGAGAGCTTCTATAAAAGTAACCCTATCACCCTGTGGCAGGAGCTTACCTTTTATTCAGTGATTTTGGGATGTTAAAGTGGGATGAGGAATGGGAGGTGAGGCTCTCCCCAGATTTTAGGTGTCTTTTTTTGTCACTCCACATGTACTAACTCAGTGAAGTCAAAGGCAAAATCTAGTCCACCTTCTGTGCGCCCTATTCTCCTGAGCCTTCTCATTTCCAAAGAAGTGAGCACGCTGGACAATTCTCTGGGACTCAGCCATAGGTGCTCAGATAATTTTCCAAGCCTCTCAGGAGAGATTTTCATGGTGCTGATGCTGCCTCTATCTTAGATATCAGAAGAGTTGTCCTTGGAACATGGAAAATCCTGAGAGTGAAAAAAGTTTTTGTTGTTAATTTGGATGTTTCTCTTAAGGATCTGCAAAGATTAGCCAAACATACTTAGGATGCAAATGGATTCTTGGGACAGTTTTCCTCCCAATTCTGGGCTTGCAGCATTTGGGGACCGTGGCTTAGTGGTAAAGAATTAAGCTGCCAACACAAAGGTACAGGGGTTGAATCCACCAGCTGCTCAGTAGGAGAAAGATGGGCAGTCTCCTTTTGTGTGATTTACAGCCTCCAAAAACCTGCTGGAGGATCAGCTATGGGTCGGTTCCAACTTGATGGTACATCAGCACCACAACAGTGTGACAGCAGAGTAAACCTCATTGAATACAAAGGCCCATACCACATTTACTATCATCCAACACTCTCCTTAAACTTCAAATAGACAAATTCCCTCTTTTGCTTCAGAGTTTTACTTCTTGCCAGGACTCATTTTCCTGTTCATAGGCACAAGACCGGCCAGTGTTTTATTTCATTTGTATGTAGCATTACCATAATCAGAGTCACCTCCATGGAAATGATCAAAAGTAGTCTAGCCCACAGCATCCTCTCCACCTTGAATTCTTTTCTCTTTTAATACTCAAATAGCTTCTGTTTCCTTAGCATGAGCCCAATTTGTGCAAGCCCTCTAGAGTCATTACCACACTGGCATCTCCTCCTCCATCCATTCCTATGTTTTGATTATGTTTGCCAAAGAGCTTGTTTATATTTCCTTGTTATCCAGTGGCATTTTATGTCTTCTTGTCTTTCAAATATGATTATATATTGCTTAAGAGCAGAGAGATAGAATTTTATTAAGCTCTAAATCTATATAAGGTGTTTTATTGTTTTCTAAAATCATGATTAATTAAAAATATTGTAGAATAGTTTTAAAGATATCTTTTGGATCAGGTGGAAAACTTGCCTCTTTTGTTCTGCTTTTCCTGTTCAAGTACACTTGAGCCAATTATTCTTGTTTCTTTAAAAAGAATAAAAAAAAGGAAAGGGGGAAAAAACCACAAAGCTGGAATAGCCATACACAGGCCTTGGTGTTATATGATTTTGCGTTAAATGCAAACAGTTGACTAATAGTTTATCAATGCTTCATAAGGAAAGTGCCCTGCAAAATAATCATAGTTTAATCCAGGATTGAAAAAATCCATATGTGAAAGTAAAATGGTTATCAGCACTCAGCTCAGAAATATTCTTCTCTAGGTTCTTTGGTTATCGGCACACTGATTAACTGTGCCGACTCATGGTCTTTGATCTGCTTGAGTGTATATGTGTACATATCAGAGCTCTGGTAGTGTAGTGGCAAGAAGCTGCTCTACAGTCTTGAAGGCACACTGTTTGAGGCCACCAGCTGCTCCAAGGGAGAAGGATAGACCGTTTCCTCCCATGCAATTAACTGCCTCTAAAAATCTGTTGGAGGGTCAGCTATGGGTCAGTTCCAATTCCACAGTACACAACTAAAACAAAATGTGAGTATATCTGTCCCTAAACACCACGTAAGCCTTTTAAGAATAGGGACAAAATTAATAATTTTCTAATCTCTTTTTCCATAATTTCCAGATGAGAAGTCCACATCAGAATGTTCAGACTTAAGAATTGAGTAACTCTATAAGCATTAAGTAAAAAAGGGGTTGACAGTGACAAAGTTTAACAGGACAGCAAGTAATGTTGGAGAGGATGTGGAGAGATAGGAACTCTTATACATTGTTGGTGGGGTTGTAAAATGGTACAACCGCTCTGGAAGGCAGTTGGGCATTTTCTCAGAAAGCTAAGCATAAAAATTCCATATGACCCAGCTATTTCACTGCTTGGAATACACCCTGTGAAAATGAGAACTGATGCACAAAAGGAGACTTGTACACCAATCTTCATAGCATTACTCACCATCACAAGAACATGGAAACAGCCCAGATGTCCAACTACAATAGTATGGTTTGAGAAATTATGGTACAGTCACACAATGGAATACTATGCAGCATGCTGGAGCAATGATTTTGCAAATCACTACTTAACTTGGGAGGGACTGGAGAGCTTTATGCTAATTGAACTAACTCAGTCCCATAAGGACAAATACTGTATAAGACCAATACTGTAGAAAGTTTTTAAGAATTTAAAGAGGGTTGCGGGGATGGGGGTAGCAAAGGGGTGAAGATGGGCAAGGTTTAGGGGGGGTTAATCATAGGGTCACATAATTTGATGGGTGGATGGAGGGTAAAGGAAATGAGAGATATCCAGTATGAAAAACAATGTATGTGAATTTTGTAAATAAATCAATATAAAATAGAAATTTTATTTATTTATTTAAAAAAAAGATTGAATGAAAACACGGGCAGAAGATTTTACTCATATCAATAAACCCATCTTCACTGAATATCACCAGACATATAATAAGATTCGTGGAGAGGTGCCAGCATATCACTGTGTGTGACTGTTTCTAGATTTACTAGATTTACTATTTCTAGATTACTTTTCTAAGTTCAGCACCTTTGGAAAGCAATTAGGTTACAAAGAAGCATTGGATAGGTCCAGTTCTCAGGGGAGTTAATATCTAATCAAAGAGGCAAGAAATTCCAACAAGCCTTATGTAATGCAAGATGTTTATGTTAGTGGATATTCTAGCCTTATCTTGAAGATGTTATCGTCTTGTAGAGAGATAAAAAATACCTGAGATCAAACATAGAGAAGAAAAGTGGAAGATTTCTTGTAATAAAGTGCGAGTGTAAATAAAGGTAAATATGTCTTGCATGTTGTGAATAGCTAGAAAGGGAAGCAATAAATGTATATTAGAGCGAGATATAGTGGGTGTTATTGTTGTCATTATGTGTTATCAAGTCACCTGAGACTCATAGAGACCCTATGCACAATGGCTCTGAACCCTGCCCTATCCTGAGCCCGTTTCATTGATGCTGACACCACACTATAACCCCTTTGTCCAAGTTACTGAGTCGATCTATCTCATCTAGGATCTTCCCCTCCTGTACTGACCCTCAACTCAAAGGCATTGATTCTTCTTCTTCTGTCATCCTTAGTCATTGTCTAGTTCTCTGACACATAACAAGTAATTGTGAACCATAGCCTGTATCAGGCACACCATAGTCTCTAGACTGACATCATTGCTCTTTAGTATGCTCTTTAGAAGAGGTCCCTGACAGCAGATTTTCCCAGTTCAATTCATCATTTGATTTTCTGATTGCTGGTGCCAAGAATGTTGATTGTGGAGCTAAGCAAATTCAAATTGTTAACAATCTCAGTCTCTTCTCCATTCATTATGGTGCTGCTATTTGGTGCTTGCAATTGTCTTCTTGATATTGAGCTTCAACCCACATTGAAGACTACTATCCTTGATCTTCTGCAGCAAATGCTTCAGGTCCTCCTCAGTTTCAGAAATCAAGGTGTGTCATCTGCATAACACAGGTTGTTAATGAATCTTACTCTAATCCTGATGCCACACTCCTCCTGATAAAGTTTAGTCTCCTGAATGATCTGTTCTGCATACTGATTAAAAAGGCATGGAGACAAGAGATATTCCTGATACTCTCCTTCCTGATTTTGAACCATGCAGTGTTTCCTTGCTCTGTTCTGAGGACTGCTTCCTGGTCCAAGTATAGGTTTCACATGAGCACTATCCAGTTTTCTGGGATCCCCATTCTCCTCAAGATTAGCCAGTTTGTTGTGATCCACACAGTCAGATGCCTTTGCATAGTTAATGAAGCACAGATAGACATTCCTCTGGTACTCTGTGCTTTCTACTAATATCCATTGATTGACATTGGTGATGAAGTCTTCAGTGTCATGCCTCTGTAAACTCAGCTTGCATTTCTTATAGTTCTCTGTCAAGGTATAGTGGGGGAGTATAAAAATATAGGTCTTGAAGATCAGGAGAATTTGGATAAACTGAGAGCTATGGAACATGCCAGGTGAAAGAACAATATGAGTAACATGTACATCAAGCGTGAATTTGATGTGCAACCCAGGGCTGGTGAACTTCCAGAAGTGAACTAGAGCTCTGGTAACAGATGGGAAATGTGAGCCTAGGCCTGCACTGTTAATAAGGAGTTTAGGGACATTCTTCCCTGAGCCGTGTTGTGAGGGAATCTTTAAAGTTATCTTGGGGTCTTGCGAGTATTGTAAGCCTCCTTGGTAGTGTGATATGAAGGATCCGCCTTCATCAACACTCCAACTGTCAGTCAGTCTTTCTCTAGTGTGAGCAGCAGAGGGTCATGGTTGTATTATATAGTAATTGAATAACAACAACAGCACTAACTCATTCAGTGTCATTGCCATCTACTGGATCTGTCTCTCCAGCAGCTTTGTAAGGCTGGAAATTACATGGGAGGAGATTGCCTGTCTCTCACATAGCTGCTTGTAGGAGGCACAGCCTTGGGGTTAGCAGTGCAACTTCCTACTGATTATGCCACCAGAGCTCCCTTCAAAGCCCCCGCATATCTCCACATATCACAGAGAAGATTCCCATGTATCCTGTAGAAGATCGGTCATTATCAACTGTGTCCAGACCATTCTGGATTTCTTTCTTTTTGGTCTGTACCATCAGGGTGATAAATGTCATGTAAGAACGATCCCGTTTGTAGACTGAGGCAGCTTATGCATTCTAAAATAGCTTCTTTCAGATTCAGGAAAGGGAGGGAGTGACATCCATCCCCTGTTCTCCTTTTGGTGGTAAAGTCTTTGTCTCCTTGAAACTTTGAGAAAGCCTTATTCCATTCTTTCTTGCTCTACCTCATTCCAGATTCTAGAGGAATCTCATGTTTGTTTCTTCTCCCAGCAGGTAAATGCTTCCCTTAAAAAAATTCAGAGGCACCTAAGGTCACAGCTGAACACTTGTGGGCAGAGCCTTGGCCAGAGGTACTAAATTACCAGAGGAGGTTCCCCACGAGGGACCTGCAGGGCCAGGAGGGTCTCTGAGGAAGTCAGCAGATCCTGGAAGCACTTGGCTTGAAACGTAACCTCATGATAACAACAGCATGTCTTACCTCTTACTCCTTTTGAATCCCTTCGTAATCAGCACATGGTTGCAGGGCTGAAACGGCTACTCAGCCTAGGCAGAACTGACTTATTTAGTGGCTCAAATCGTAATTTACATGAGTTGTATCAGGAGCTACTCTTTTAGTGTTTTAAGAGTGTGACCGTTTGAAAGTAGATTACCAGACAAGGCACCTCTTGTCTGGGTGAGTTATCACTGCTAACTTTTTAACTAGATGTCAGTGCTTAACCATTTGCCCCACCTCAGGGTGAGCAATGATTTAAATACCAACTCTGTGCAGGCTACTGACACAGGCTGTGAGCCCAGGAGGGGCATTCTGGAGCCAGGTGGAGAGGAGTCTTCCTCATGTGGAGGGCAGGAACCAGGCAAAGGCTGCCAGTTCCAGAGAGCTGCAGAGCTCCATGCATTCTAGATCAGACTTGGGGACCTTCTGGCATTGGGCAAAGCCAGGAAAATGGCCTCTAGGATGCTCTAAGGAACTTCCTATACCAGAAAATTATGTATTACTTCAGCTTGCTTGGTTCCACAATCAACACTCTTGACATCAGCAGTCAGGAAATCAAAAGATGAATTGCTTTGGGAAAGTCTGCTGTCATGGACCTCTTTAGAGTACTGTAGGGCAACAATGTCAGTCTGGAGACTAAGGTGCACCTGATTCAGATCATGGTCTTTGCACTTATTTATTATACATCAGAGAACTGGACAATAACAAAGGATGATAGAAGAAAGATTGATACCTTTGAATTGTGGTGCTGGAGAAGAGTGTTGAACAGACTGTCAGGAGAATAAACAAGTCTGTCCTGGAGAGGGTGAAACTAGGCTGTGCCCTGGAGGGAAGGATTTTGAAGCTCCATCTCACATACTTTGGGCACATGGCCAAGAGGGACCAGTCTTTGGAGAGGTTCGTCGTGCTTGAAAGGATGGAGGAACAGTGCAAGAGAGGAAGACCTAGGATGAGATGGACTGACTCAGTGACTGAAGAAATAAAATTAGGTTTGTCAGAGATGATGAGATTGGCTCAGGATAGGGCAGAGCAGAGTTCAGAGCTAATATACATAGGGTCGCTATGAGTCACAGGAGACTTGATGGTGCATAACACACACACACACTCTCACTCTCTCTTTCTCTCTCTCACTTGCTCTCGCTCTCTCACCCTTTAGATCTTGCCAAGATAGAAATTTACATCTAGCATCTACAAGTCTTGCAGTTCCAGGCAGTTGAGGAGAGGAACCGGCAGTAATTCTAACCAAGCCAGTCTCTGGCTAGGTGGCCCAAGGGCTGTGAAACCTATAAATTTATCCATGTCTATTCCTTTACAAGTTATTTTCTCTTCCATGCCAAACTAAAAGGTTCTTTTGAGAAATTCTAGCTTTGCCTCTGCTGAACTCCTATGACAGGCTGTTTTCCCTGTCTTGGTGGATGAGGCAGTGAGACCTATGTACACTGGGGGTTGTGTGGTCACTGCAGCTGCTAGGCAGCTCAGCGTCTCTGGAAATCACAGTAACTAGAAAACCTAAAAGAAAGGGGTCTGAGATGGTGGGGAGCGTTGGTTTCCCTTGTGAGTTCAGTCAAACCAATTTTCCAATGAGGTGTCTGTAAACCTGAGGTTCTGAACTACCTGGAGTTACTCGTATGGGTCCAAATATTACAAAGGTAACAACTGCAACCTTACTCTCCTTGAGCTGGATCCGCAGGGCCAAGGCAAAGCACATGTTTGTTTTGGCGAGACACAACTTTCACCCACTTGAATTCCTTTGCCTCCAAAATTAGTGTCAGGGATGACCATAGTGGTTCTGCATTTTCAGACTTTGTCTTGCCAAGCAAATTGTAAATGTCTTCAGATTTTTCTGTGTTGCCCCATATGAGGCTCACAGGAGCCCTCAACATTTCTAGGAGCCTGAAAAATTGTTTAAAGTTCTTCTCTGACTTGTGTGACCTTTCTGCATGTTCCCAATCCCTCAAGGGGGACATTAACTATTTGATAGTAAAATGAGCTAGGGGTTCAATATAATTGTCCATTTTAGAAGCTTATTAAAATTTAAAAATAGTTTTGCAACCATTATCTCAAAAGAAAGACCTTTGAAAAGTATAAAGTGCAGATATTCAAGACATCATTAATAACAATCATAGCAATATAATCATTAGGCTCATTATACCTGTTGAAATGACTTGACTAGGGTTGGAAGGAAGACTTAGAAGTATCTAATAGCACACTATTGTTCTTGACTTTTAAATTTCCCTTCTACCTGGGCTTTTCAGCATTATGGACTGTTGCTAGTAATTATTTTAATATTTTAGTAGTGATTTTACCATACCCTGAGGAAATCCACTGATACCAAGGAACCACCAGGACCTCTGATGTTTGTGCATCCCTTTATGTCTGGCCTGCTTGCTTTTGACCTGTGGAGATGGAGAGGGCTTGGCCAGCCACAGTGCTATCAAAAGGGAGAATTCACCCTCAGCTAAGCACCGTTAAAGCATAGAACTAAATTGCTGTGTCCACACCCCATCTGGCCAAGTCGAACTCAATTGTTTTGCTTCTTGGGAAGAAAAATTGTGGGCTCCTAATAAGACTAACTTTCCCAAGGAACAGTGTGGATCAGAACACTCTTTGATTAGGAGAGCTAGAAACAGGAACAGAGTGCTGATTTCTAGAAGGTTCTTTGATGTCCCTGTGTTACTATGAGTGGGAAGTGCTTTGAGTGCTAAGAGGCCTGGCTGTGGTGCATGCTGATGATGAGACCTGGATAGGTCACAGGACTTCTGTGAGCCCTGAGCCACCATCTCTAACCCCATAAAGAAGCCTCTGGTGCTTAAGCTTGCTTTTCCCTTGCTCCCACCTTTATACTGGTCACCTGACTTGGTCTTTGGCTCTCAGCTTAATTGTCAGCTCCTCAGAGACTCTTTCTCTGACTTCCCTTTGCCTGTTCTCTCCTCTGCCTTTTTAAAAACAATGCTTCCCACATGTTGTGATTTATTTTTTCTTATTTTCTTTATCTCTAGTGAGTGAGCTCCAGGAAGACAGAGACCTTGTACAACTTGCAGATTACCATGCTGGCACGTATTAGATACACCATCTCTCTTGGCAACATATTTTTCTGTGGTGGTGGTGTTATTGTTTGTCTTACTTGCCAGTGTTTACACCAGAGAAGTAGGGGCCATTGTGTGTTGATGACGTCTGGAAATATACAAGAGAGTCCCAGGAGAATGCTGGTGAAGGTCTTTTCCACAATTAGCAATTGTCAGGCCAGGCATCGATGGGGTGGGTGCCATTCTCCATGCTGCCGGCTCTGCATACCAGAGCCCAGCCTGCTGCTGCCTGTCTCCTCAGAGGCAAAGGAGGGGGGAAACCAAGGATCATGTCCCCACCTCTGTCTTGCCCTGTTTGCCCCTCTGCTCACTTCTAGATCCTCTCTGCTTGGGAAGTGAATTGTTATTCTAGTGGAATTCCTTGGTTTTGGAATAATCAGTCTGTGGATTGATGTAAAGGGAAAAGGAGGGCTAATCAGCTGGGTAACCTCTGAGCCCTAAACTTCTCCAGCTATACAATGAATCAGTGGGTAGGAGCCAAGCAGATGGCTTCCGAAATCCCTTGCAGGGTCAGTTCAATAGAGGAGTGAAGATCAGGTGCTTGGTGGAGCCTGGCCCTGGTTCCTGTTTGTAGTTGCTCCCTTAAAGAAGAGAGATAAGAAATTTATCTTCTTATCTTCAAAATGGGAGTTTGGAGAAAGGGGCTTCTCTGTCCATTCCTCTAAGAGGAGATCATGTTCAAGAGGAAAGGCAGAGATTTGGAAATCACTGTTGGGTGATTCTCAGGGTGCCATTCTCAAGGAGAGAGGGTGATCACCCATAACAGGGTGACACTGGGGTTACTCTGGAGGAAGGAGTGGGTGGCCGTGAAAGAAGATGTACATTGCTTGGGGATTTCTACTCAAAGAAGGGAGTGCTTCCACCTTCTGATGCCAGGGAAGAGTGAAGAAGGCGACCCTTTACCCAGGTCCTCAGTTCTAACCTCACCACACTGATGCCTTTCTCATGTCACTTGTTCCCTCCAGTCCTCAGTTTCTACATCTGTCAGTTGGACATTATAATCTCCCTGGCCATTCAGGTTGGAACTTGGAAAATATAAACACTATTGCAAAAGAAAGAGTATGAATGATTATAAATAAACATCTCTAAGGTGCTTAAGGTTGATACTGGGGTGAGATGATTTACACAAGCAACCTGAAAGCACCATGCCCTTAATCTGAAGCAAAAAGAGAGAAGAGAGAGAAACTGAGCTGGAAAGCCAATGGCCATGAGAGCACAGGCTTGAAAATTACTGAATGAAGTCACGCCTTATGGGGGAGGGGGTGAGCACTGTGGAACAGAGTTGAGTCACTGTGCGTAAGTGTTGGGGAGTCACCTTGAACCTGGGCCAACAAAATATTGAGACTTGAGTTTATCTGCCTTACATCAGGTACATCAAGTTCTGGATGGCTGCCCAGTAGCCAGAGACTTGGTGTGGATGGCTCTCTTTTGCCTCCTTGGGAAGGCTTTCTGCTGGCTTCAGCCCTGCTGAGCAAAGTCCACTCGTTCACAGGAGTTCACACAGACTCCTTGCCAGGCCTGCCCAGAATCCTGTCTCCTCTGACTTCCTGTGCTCTTGCATAATATTTCCTTGCCTCTTGAATGGCTGCCCCCAGCGTGGGGGCAGCTCACTGATGCTACTGGACAGGAGGAGGATGTGAAGGGAGGATAGGCATGGAGGAACATCACCCAGGCAAGCACTGGGCCCTAGAGGTCAAGGGCACGAGGTGAGGGTTGAGGTGGGGCAGGGTTCCCCGGAGTGGAGTATTTGGTAGGAGATTTAACACACAGAATTAGGGAGAGTGTGTTCCTATTAGTTGTATCTGTTTTCAGATTTTTAAGGTAACTAAGTTATTTTGCTGTTAAAAGATTGACCCGCTGTAGGGTCCAGCTTTGGGTTCTCACACTCACAGGCACTCAGCAACAACTAGGTTATTTTCTTCTGATTATAGAAAGTATGCTCTTTATAAAAACTTTATATGTAAAAAGAAAATAAACTAACATTTTATTTCATACGTAAAATAAAAATAAAGGAAGACATCAAGAAAGAAATAAAAATCACCAAAATGCCCTTACCCAGAAATGGACCCTTTAGTGAACATACTTCCTTCCTCTTATAAATATCCCTGTGGAAGAGCTCTGGTGGCCGAGTGGTAAGGAATTGCACTGCCAATTCAAAGGCAAGTTGTTTGAATCCACCAACTGCTACTTGGGAGAAAGATGGACAGTCTCCTCCTGTGCAGTTTGTAGCCTCTGAAAAATCTGCTAGAGGGTTAGCCATGAATCGGATGCAGTGGCACATAACAATATGTAATTACAGAAAAAGTATCCTATTATATACTGTTAATTACAGTGTATTGCTCACATAGCCATAAATCAGAACTGTCTCTGACTATTGAAAGGCACACATGTAATACTTAGCTGTATGAGGTTCTATATACGTCTGTATCATAAAGATGATATAGTATATGATTATGACACAGTATATGTACATGTGAAGCCTGAAAAGCAACACCTTTCTTATATTCATGACCAATGTGTTTGTTCTGCTGCCCCAAAAGCAATCACACAATTAAAGGTGATGTGTGCATATAGGTCTTTTTCTAGACCTAGAATAACTCTGGTGATTCTGTAGGAAGAGCTGCAGTGCAGAGCTGCCAGGGCAGCTCCAGTCCCGCTGGCTGAGCTCACATGGTGGCCTGTGCGTGAACTTGGAGCAAGGAGCCACTAGCTGGTAAAACAAGTTCTTCTTCAGTGGCCTTCCTGCTCCCAACATTTCTAATAAGCTCCATTTAAAATTTTAATTGGTTATCTCTTGCCTGAAATTTTGTGGCACACAAGCTATGTGCTTTTAAAAGCAACCTTTCTTTTTCACAACAAAGTGTTCTCATGAAAACGAACACTTTAAAAGCATTTATCTTATTATTCAATACCATGCTTCTACCTATCCTTGAGAAAGTGGTTTATGTTTAAAAATTTATCTTTAGTGATTTTTTTCCCCCCTCTTCCACTACTGATTGTGTTTGGAGCATGGAATTACTGGAAATTACTGGAAATTTCGACATGAATATATTTGTAAGCCAGGTATCAAGCATTTGCTTGTTTTCTTTATCACTTTAAACTGGCTTGACTGTATCTTTGATTTAATCACAAGTTTTAATATGAGGTCAGGGATAATTTGCTTGTGGCTGGGAATTGCTTGTTAGGTTTATTTTTGAGTCAAGACAAATTGTTTCCTAGAGCTCTCTGTTTTCAAACTTTTCTTCTAAATAGAAAAGCATGAGAACACAGTTCAGTTTAGGTATATTTATTTACACACTCCCAACCATCTTTTCAGAAGAGAAATGGCAAGAAAATTTGTCACTGGCTGAATGTAAATATTTTACTTCATTTCAAATATAGTTGTCTTCTGTCCAGGCCAATGATCTGTGACAGCAATCTACATAATTAGTCTTGTCTCCAATGTATTCATCTAGGACTCCTTTTTCTAGAATTACTGGCCTGACTGTTATTACTTCAGATGCCCAAATTCGATATTCCAGGAGAATGGGGATGTAAAAAGGAATTAAAGAGAGGAAGTGATAATCTTTGCTTGCTTTTCAGTTTTCACTGTGCCGAAATTTAGCCTGTTTCTTCTATAGTCACTCTCCTTCTTGGTCATTATCTAATTTTGGCAAGGTCCTTGTTGTGCTTGCATGTTGGGGACAGTGTGCCCAATTGGACAATATAGACAACTCAGCAGGGACAACAAAGCCGAATCCTCCTCAATATGAAACAAGACTTTGTGGAAATGGATACTTCTGTACAATGACCACAGAGCAGGTGTTGGCATGGCAACTCCTACGTGGAAAACTGCATGCTGTTTGCAGATGACTTCTGCAGTACTCAGTGTTAATCTGATAAATGGCATTTTTAATAGTAGTTTGTGGGCTAATGGAAAGGTCGAAGCAAACCTTCATAATGGAAAGAAAGATGGGGATTTTTAAACCACATTGAACACATAGGAGCCGCTGCCAGCTCTCCATTTTCAGCTGAGTGTCTTTAACATCAGCTGTGCTTGGAGGGTAACAAGCTGAAGTAAATTAGGGGCACTGCTTGTTTTTGAAAGAGGTGCCTGCCATTATCATTTTAGATTTCAAGTAGAGAGAGGTTTGAGAGACCTTTTTATTCAAGACATTTAATTTGTGTAGGAGTTTAGTGTAAGAATAGTGTAGGTGGTCTGTGCTGGGTTATCTTTTTCCTTTGAAAGGAGGTACTCCTACTCTGTTTGTCTCCTTAAAAACATGTATCCATACAGATAACCTGTGTGAAAGTGGAAATCATCGCCCTTTGTTTATACCTGTGAAGCAAAGGACAATATCTATATGATGTTATTTGTTGGAAATGAAAGACACTCTATTGGTGCAGTGATAAAATGCTGAGCTGTGACCCAGAGGCCAGTGCCCGGTGGGAGAGAGACATGGCAGACTGCTTCTGTCAAGGTTTACCACCTGGGAAAGGGCTACTGAGTTGGAATCCACAGGCAGTGGGTTTGATTTGCTCAGGTTGGGAATGAAAAGACAGAAAGGAGGAGGCACCATCAAAGTTCAGGCGTTCTATTGGAACAGGAGGAAATACAGGTCTTTGGGGTTTAATATCTGGTCACTGTGGAGGAGATTTAGCTAAAGCAGGCCTGCCTAGGGCCAGGTCAACCCTGGGTGATCTTTCTTGATTTGGGGGTTGCCTAAGTATCCCCTTCCCAGAGAAGAAGCATGGTTTTCAGCTCCAGAATTCTGAACATTGTCTTTTCCCTTGAAAACGTCTTGGGAAGGATTCTCTTAGTTCTTTGAAAAACCTCTCTAATTTTCCTGCCCAAAACTGTTGCAAACCCTCTTTGCCCCCTCTCCTTTCAAATTTTTTGTATAGACAGAAAGAAAAAAAAAACCCAAACAAAAACATTTAAATTTATTGAGCACCTGTGGTAAGTCTGGCCCCGGGTGGCAGTTGATAAACATGACCTGTGCCCTTAAAAGAGGGGCATGGAGACTCAGTACTGTGAAGTCAGTTTCCTTTCTGGTGAGCCTCCGCTAGGGTCCCTGTACTAAAAGGGACTGCTCCTCTGCTTTCTTCCCTACAGGACCTTAGGGTGATCTCCTGTAAAGGCTCACAGCCCCTCCTGGTGCTCCCTTAAAGACATAAGGACTAGCATTTAGTGTATGACTCTGTACAATAGTGCTGCTCAGATTTTAGCATGCATCAAGTCACCTGGTGAGCTTGCTAAAGCTCCAATTCTTAGGCCTCATCCTTGGAGTTTTCGAGTCAGTAAATGCGGGGTGTTTGCAGCTTTAACAAGTTTTCAGGTAATGCTGATGTTGCTGATCCAGGGATCACTCTTTGAGAACCATTTCTTTACATCTACTCTGTGAAATAGATAATATTCCTATTAATCGATTAAAGAACTGAGATCTGTATCTTAGTTCTAAGATCATATATTGCCTAAGATCACATATAGACCTTGGATTCCAAGCCTAGATTTGAAGCTAGAGATCCTTACTCCAAAGTCTTTGCTGTTCCTCTTATATCAGTACAAGTAGATAAGCAGCCTTTGAAGAGTAGTAGTATGCTATATATTTGGCTTCTTACCAAGGTTGACAGTCCAAATCCACTAGTTACTCCACAGAAGGTTATGAGGCAGTCTGCTCTTGCTAAGATTTACAGCCTCAGAAACCTGATAGATGGTCACCATGAACTGAATTGACTCTAATGCAGCGTACCTCCAGGATAGACTTTGTTGACAGATCATAGCACACTTTACCTCTACGCCCAAGCATGCTCTTGGAATCCTCTGCATGCTGCTTCTAGCAGCCGTACTCATCAGTGGAAGTAGACATTGGAATTGAAATTTATTATCCTTTTATCAGTCTAGTCAACCAGCCTCTTAAAAATACAGACGTTGCCAAGGAATTCTGTCGGTCCCTAATCTGAGCTTTAGTCTGCTCTGCCTAGGAAAGAAGTGGTTGGTGAGTTTGGAGAATAGAGATTGCAGAGCAGAGCATTTTCAAATGTGCTGAGACCCCAGGAATGATCTACTAAAATCTTCATTCAGCACCTCGGTTAGGGGCCCTTACTCTTAAAACATATAAAAATTATAATCTAGATTTTTTTTAAAAAAAGCTGTTATATTTTGTCCAATTTCTTTGTTACACTTCATTCTAAAAATGATCCTTTGTAATTATTTAGCAATAAATTCGGTGATGGATAGATAATTGTTAAGTGCTTTCAGATTGGCGACAACTCATTGTGACCCTGTGAGCAACAGATCTGAACCTTGCCCTATCCTGTGCCATCATCATGATCTCTCATGGTCAAGTCCATTGTGGTAGTCGCTCCATCAGTCCATCCTGTTGAGGGTCTTTCACTGACCTTCTGCCTATCCCAGGATGATGTCTCTTTCCAAGGACTGGTTTCTCCTGAAAATATGCCACAAGTAACTGAGGTGAAGTTTCACTGTCCTTCCCTCTAAGGAACTCTCTGCTTGCACGTCCTTCAAGACAGATTTGTTTGTTCTTTTGGCAGTCCATGGGATATACAATACTCTGCACTAACACCATAGTTCAAAGGCCTCAATTCTTATTCACTGTTCAACTTTCAGATGCCTAGAAAGCAACTAAAAATATTATGGTCTGGATAAGGTGTACCTTAGTGTTTAAACTGATATCCTTGCTCTTCAGACCTTTGGAGAGGTCTTTGACAGCAGATTTCCCCAGATGCAACACATCTTTTGATTTTTTGACTGCTGCCGCCATGGGTCTTGATTATCATTTTGCTTATGTATGTTCCAAAAGGAACCAATGGAAACTCAAGGATAAAGATCAAGAAAGAGTCTTCTGATCAATGTGATTGGTTATAGAAAATTCTACTAGGTCTGATTATCTAGTCTTCTGAAATAATCCACCAATATTTCCATTGCCCACCAATGCTTCCATTAGCTCACACAGAGAATGGCCCTCATCACCACCAAAACCAAATATTTCGTTTATGACTCCTGTGTATAAATGGAAATTGCTCATCTTACTGGATGTTTAAGCAACCTGAAAGCAAAGGGCAAGCTGAGTTAGATCTTTATATCTCTTACTCTCCCCAAAGTCCTTAGCAAGATATTATATATGTGTGATAGTAAATATTCTAGAGGGGAAAGGTGGTTCCTTTATGAAGCTTCCTGCCCTGGCTGGATAGCCTGCATGTTTTAAGAAATACAACAGAATGTCTGGGAGGCCAAGAAAAGATGTAATATTGTTGTGTGCCCATGTTGGCGGTGGTGATGCCCCACAGTGGGCGAAACATGGTTAGGATGAAAAATGGTCATCGTTGGGCAGTACTCAGAGACCAAGTGCTTTCCAACATGTAAGTTTTAAAGCCACGAATTGAAAGCAGTTATGTAAGTGGAAAACTAACTGCACCTTATAAAAGGTCTAACAGGAGACCTCCGTTTGAAATCTGTTTTGTTAAATGTCCAGGGGAAGAGAATCCAAAGCCAGTTCCTGTGACTACTCTGCATTGAAGAGCTGAGGGAGCAGGAGCCGGAGGGTCACAGCGACCCCAGGCTTCCGTCCCTTCCGTTCCCCATGGCTTGCTCAACTGCTGAAGTGGACACTATCCATTACCAGGGAAGTGGTTTAAAATGTAGGCTAACTCTACAGCTGTGTTGCCACAGAAGAAGATACATTTTAGCTAAACCATCCAGATGGAACAGAGATGCCCTGTAGGGGTGGACCCTGGGAAGAGCCCATCTCCCTCCATAAAAGCACAGAAGGAGGCTCTCTGGGGACCCATTTGACTCACTGCCCTCCAGTAAGCCATGGCTCTGGATGTTCTAGGTCATAGTCTTGAATGATAAAGGATTTTAAAAGTAATTTTGTATTATTTTGGAATTCATGTCCCTTGACATGGTTTAGATTGTTACTTTTTAAATACTTAGTTTTATCCTGTTCACTGGAGATGAGAAAGAAGTGTATTAAAAAAGAGCATCTTTAGAATATATTCCCAGTAGTGGAATTGCTGTGCAAAAAATGATATTTCTATTTCCAACTTTTTGAGAAAGCACCAGACCACCTTCTATAGTGGGTACACCGTTTTATACTCCCACCAGCCATGAAAATGGGTTCCAGTCCAGAGCTGCCACCCAAACAGATGTGTGTACACCCATGTTTGTTGCTATGTTATTCACAATAGCAAAGATGTGGAAACAACCCAAGTGGCCAATGAATGGATAGAAAAATTGTGGTGTGTGTTTATATATGTATATGTGTATGTTGTTGTTGTTAGGTGCTGTCAAGTCATAGATGACTTATAGTGACCCTATGAACAAAAGGCCTGAGCATTGTTCGTACATAGAGTTTCCAGAGGCAAGCCATTTTGGAAGTGGATGCCACTCCTGCTTCCAGGCTTGTTTTAATCAGGAAGCTCCATCAAACACTGTCAACCATGGATAACCATTATCACATTTGGCACATCAGTGTCACAGTGTTTAGCCTCACGGCAACCAGGAGTTAGCTCTCTGTACAGCAATGCACAGACCAGTGCTATACTACTTAGAAAACTGTTTGCCTGCCTTAAACCATATGCCAAGCCTCAAGGGCCTTGCTCCTGGGGGGGGGGGGAGCAGTCCTGCATG
>NW_006399769.1:3180184-3265535 GCF_000299155.1 Elephantulus edwardii | reverse complement strand
TGAGTGAAATATCTCAGTCACAAAAGGAAAAATACTGTATAACACCACTGTTATAAAACAAGACTGACTTGTAGTGTTGGGGAGAAACTAGGAAAAGAGGGGATGGTGAAAATTGCATTTGAAGAGATGAAGGAAAGAATTGTTTAAAGGAGTATATTATTAGGCATTATATGTATGACAACGGTCCAGAATAAGAGGTGCATAGCAAAGTGGCCTGGGAGAGAAGGAGGGAGGAAACTGTGCAATAATAAATGAATGAAAACCCAACTTTTCTGTAAACTTTTGTTAAAATCACAATTAAAAATAAAATTTAAAAAAGCATCAAGAAAAATTCTGCCAATGAGCGGTGCTTCCTAGGAGACACCAAGGATGTGCTTCATTTACAGTAAAAGACCTCATAGTGGTAATGCCAGCTCATACCATAGGCAGGAAAGCTCAGGGTGATTCACTCAGAAAACTTGTGTTTGGTGAGCTCCTTGTTGTTTAGAGGAGAGCCCCGGCATTGTAGATCCATAGAGGATCCTGGTACTGTAGGAAGTCAATCTTAAGATAGCCCAGGGGTTCATGCTGACTCTGTGCCAGTGGAGTAGGGCTAGACTTGGAGAGATGAGTTCTACAACATTTTCTCTTTTCTCATCATCTGTTCTAGAAAAAACAACACCTACTGAGCTTATGTGCTCCGTTTCCTGAATAGTTTACATCCATCCAAAGTTGCTGCATGAATGAAATATTCGAAATCCTATGAGTTTGCTAACGGCTTTTGCTTTTAAAACAGAGACAGTATGCAGAGAACACACAGAAAACAGCTATATATAAGATTAGTAAAAGTACCCCCAATTCCACCCCATAAAAATTATGAAGAAAAAAAAAATAACTGAGTCTCTGGGATTTATTTGTTTCCTGCAAAGAAAACGATAATTATGGGGCCACGTTAGTCTTCCTAAGGGGCAGCCTTGGAATAGCATGGGTTCTATTTTGGATATTTGAGAAAAGAGTGGCATTCAACAAGAAATGACAGGGGCACTATGCTGCTGGATTGTGGCAGCCCCTGCCAGGCATCAGTTGTCCCTGGGGAAATAGGAAGAGTTTCCTCTTCTGTATGGGGTTGGGAAACTCAGTCTGTACTCATTACTGACTCTCCCACCAGCAGGGGATCAACTTATGCTCCTGGGAGAAGTTAAGGGAGAGGAGGAATTTACTGTTGCCTTTAAACTGTCAGCCTTCACTGACTAATATAAAGGAAAATAAGATTTCCTAGTGTGGCTTGGGAAGGCTCTGGTAGCCTATGGTAAGGAGTTATGCTGACAACCCAAACATAGGCAGTTCAAAGCCTCTAGCTGCTCTAAGGGAGAAAGATTGGCATTTTTCTCCTGTGTAATTAACTGCCTCTGAAAACCCACTGGAAGGTCCACTGTGGGCCAAATTTAACTCAATAATACACAATAACAGAGTGGCTTAGGTATGGGACCAGGATGAAGTCTTCAGTACAATGTTTTAAAAATTAGGGATGCAAACCAAGAATGGGGTGTGAAAGGATAATCTGCCTCCCGTGTGACCTCAGGGTTGTGCAAGAATTGGGCACCGTCTTCCCAGGAGGGAGATATCTTGACAAAAGCATTTTACTCCTAATAGATCCCTAGATCCTCAAGGGGGACAAGTGAGCATTAAAAGCTGTTAGGCAGGAGAGCTCGACTCCTTCAGTCTTCAGTCAACAATCTCTGAGGCTAGATTCCCTGGACCCAAGTTTTGGCTCAACACCCTGTAGCTTCTTGGATAAGTCACTGAACACCTAAGTTCTGTCTCCCTAGTGCAAAATGTGGAGTCATCATCACATGAATGTCAGATATTGATGGTAATCAGAAATGCTCACAAAATTTAGTCTTAGCTCCAAGGCCAGAAAGGGCAGCTTTGCTGACCTTGGGTGAGTGACTTATTGTTCCTAGGCCTCAGTTTATTCATCTGTATATTAAAGAAATTGGACTGAGTAAATGCTGGCATTGTATTCCCCCCCCCAAAAAAAAATGCAATGTTTCTGCAGTTGAGAATCTATTAAGTGCCTATTTGTGACTGCTTCTCTACTTATTACAATAGACAAGAGGGGAAAAGAAAATATGTACTCCTTGCCCTCAAGAATCTATGATTTCATTGAAGAGAAGAAATTGATATATAGGAGGATATTGGAAATGAAATGCCCAACTTGGTGGTATGGGTGGTAAGTAAATGGAAATTGAGACTGTAGAGTGGAGCAGGATAGTGAGTAGATTGTACCTGTGGCTGTTAGACGCTGTCAGGTGATTCTGACTCCTAATGACCCTGTATGACAGGAGTTCTGCCCCACAGAGTTGTGGGCAGTGCCATCTTCTTGTGGGAGTCCCTGCGGAGTTAGCTGCTGATTGGTTCAAACCATGGACCTGCCCATTAATCCCCAAGTGTGGAGCCATTGCACCACCAGGGCTCCTTAACGGATAATCTAGTGTATAAAACCATGAAGAAGACAAGAGCTCTAACTTGACCAAATCCCAGAATTCAGAATCTTGAAACTTTTCGTAGTTTATTTATTTTTTTTTTATTTTTTTTCTTCTTGTTTTGTATCATTGGATCAGATCTGACAGGCACAGGAGGAGATTGCCCCTCCTTCTCCAGCGGAGCATCTGGTGGATTGAAACTGCGCACCTTCGATATTGCAGTGTAGCTTCTTGCCACTAGGCCACCAGAGCTCCCTTTCACCCTAATATTTAAGTTATAGTCGAGTTGTAGAAAAACTGCAGGTCTTGTTTGGGATTGGGACTGGTTTATAAAACTCCTTGCCCAAGAAATAGTTTAGATAGAAACTATAAAAGTCTCAAGTGGATTTTCCATACCTTCTTGGATAATCATTCTCTCAGCATGTAGGGCCTGGCACAAAGCAGGCATGTGGAAATCAATCTGTTGAATGAGCATGGATAAACCCAGTGCTCTAGATGCACACTTTAAATAGCTGTGTGTATCAGGTGGTATTGGGAGCCCCGTCTCTAAAAGGCAGGAGGGGGTTTAGGGAGTTGCTCAGTTGACCCAAAGCCTGCGCCTCTCTGGCAGTTCAAATCCATCAGCAGCTCTGTAGGAAAAATATGGGCAGTTGCCTCCCATATAATTTCCAACCTCAAAAACCCAAAGGAAGGAGGGCTGTGAGTTGGTCCCTAACAGCTTTGAGGTGTTGAGTCTAGAAGGCAGTCGCACAGGGGGCCTGGAGGCGTTCATTAGTCACAGCTTTGTTAGGACTTAGTTTTGCCTCACTTCTCTTCAGTCCTCCTTTTCAAAGATGATTTTCCTTCTACATAAGGTCTCCCACCTTAGAGCTTGTTGACATTCCTTCCCCAAAAGCCTGCCTTCCTACCTAAGTTACTGGAGGTGGTTGTTGTTATTGTGTACCGTAGAGTCGGAACCGACCCATAGCTGACCCTCCAGTGGATTTTTCAGAGGCAGTTCATTGCATGCGAGAAGATAGACAAATTAGGTCATTAGTGAGGGGGGATACAAAGATAACAAAAAACTTAAAAATGCTTGGTCAGGACTGCTAAATGCCAACAGTAGTATAGCAAGAGAGTTCAGCTGTCTGAGAGCCGGGGATGCTTCTAGGATCAAGGTTAACTAGAGATGTATCTAAGTGGTTCTTGAAGATCATCCAGTAGAGATCACATTGGTGAACAAGATAGAGGAAAGCATCAAGTACCCCCACTCCTTTCAATCTCGCCTAGTTTCCCAGGTGTGATGCCTCACTAACCAAACAAACACAGGAGGTGGCAGGTACTTTCAGACCTGATGCTCTAAGGGAAGGAAATGAGGTAGAAATGATAGATGAGGAGTAAATGTGAACTCCTTGGCCCCAGACAGCTACCGAGAATTCCCACTCATTACTCAAGCAGTTAGCGATGGCTTGGTTTGATAAGTCAACTCATAACGTCCTGGCTTCAGATGAACAGACCACAAGCTTTCATGAAATTCTTTGCTGAATTTCTTCAGAGTGAAAAAACAAAACAAAACAAAAACCACCCAGAAATCCTGGCAATGCAGATAAGCACATTTTATATATGTAGCACTCTTTTCTGAATACATATAAGAAAATATCACATTTACTGTCACAACGCCATGCAGCAGTAGGAAGAAAAGATGGGGATCAGGCCAGTATTCTGAGCACTTTACTCCAAGTTTTATCCTTGGTTCATTCCCCTACCCTCCTCCTTTCCTTTCCTAAAAAAAAGTTGTATTTTTTCTTCCCAAATAAGCAAGATGAAATCAAACTTTGCAACCTCCAAATATATGAAATAAACATTACCCTTAATAAGCCTCTGGGAAAGTGCTCACCTTTGAACTTAGCCAAAGATTATGGAGGAAAGAAAAAGTCTTAAGAACTTGATAGAGTGTTAGAGCTTCCTGGATTTTTTTAAAAGTCAAGTTACATGTTACTTTTTCCCCCCTTAATAAGGGCAGTTCCAGAAATCCTTCCTGGATGATTAGGCATGTCCGAAGTGGAGACCTATGGCTGGTGGCTGACTCTGTTTGGGGGATTGTCAACCGGACGCTAGGCAACCGCAGGCTAAAGTAGGAACTAAACTAGTCCATTCCAGTTCACGGAAACCCCTGATATTTCAGGATGGAACTGGACTCGAGGGTCCTCAGTGGCTTATTTCTCAGAAGTCAATAAATAGGCCTTGCTTTCCAGATACTTGGGAAGATAAGTAGTTGACTGATACTTGACACTTTGCCATCCCAGGACTCCCAGCAACAGAGCAGAAGGCAGCATTTCTAGAATAATGCTTCTGCTTTCCTAGGGTCCAGGCCCTTCAGTTCCGTGTGAGGAAGGAGAAGAGGTTAGCTATACTAGTGTGAAGTATGGGGAGACCTGAAAGGAACAAGGAAACTCATAGGAAGCAGGGAACTGAAAAGTGCTAGGAACTAGGAGTCATATACTAAGACAAGGCCCCACTGCTCCTCCTCCTTTTCTCATTTATTGGTTTGTGCTCATCTCTGTATGAGGTCAATTAAGGTGAGGCAGGGAAGGAGAGGGAGGAGGCTTTCTTAAAGAAAACACACATCACTACCTGTCTGTATAGCCTCTCCCTGCCTCATGGAATAGCATGCACTCTAATGTCCTTGAGCTCTGGTGGCTTAGTGGTAAGGAACTGTGCTGCCAGTGCAAACATACATGGTTCAAATCCACTTCCAAGAAAGGAGCCCTGGTGGTGCAGTGTTTAAGCACTCCACTGCTAACAGACTACTAACCTGGCCAACTGAGTGGAAGAGATCCATATTTATTCCTATCCCAAAAAAAGGGACCTGACAGAGTAAGGAAACTATCAAACAATACCACACATAGGCAAAATCCTGCTGAAGATTATCCAAAAACAACTGTAACAGTACATCAACAGAGTACTACCAGAAATACAAGCTGGGTTTAGAAGAGGCTGTGGTAGTAGAGACATTATCACCAATACCAGATGGATCTTGGATGAAAGCAGAGAATACCAGAGGAATATCTATCTGTGTTTCAAAGGCATTTGGCTGTGTGGATCACAACAAATTATGGCTAACTTTGAGGAGAATGGGAATCCCAGAACACTTGATTGTGCTCATGCAAACCTTATACATGGACCAGGAAGCAGTCCTCAGAACAGAGCAGGAAAAAACTATATGGTTCAAAATTAGGAAAGGAATACATCCTGTCTCCACAGCTTTTCAATCTATATGCAGAACAGATCATTCAGGAGGCTGGGCTTCATGAGAAGGAATGTGGCTTCAGGATTGGGGGCAGACTGAAGCGCTTGCTGCAGAAGGTCAAGGACTGCAATCTTCAATATGAATTGAAGCTAACATCAAGAAGACAAAGATTCTCATCACTGGGCCAATTGGCAGCATTATGATGGATGGAGAAGAGATTGGAATTGTTAACAATTTCAATTTGCTCACCTCCACAATCAACACTCTTGGTATCAGCAGTCATGAAATCAAAAGACAAATGGCATTGGGGAAGTATGCTATCAGAGACCTCTCCAGAGTGCTGAGGACCAGTGATGTAAACCTGGAGACTAAGGTGCACTTGATCCAGTCCACAGTCATTGCAATTACATGCTACTCATCAGAGAGCTGGGCAATGACTAATGATGACAGAAGAATTGATGTCTTTGAGTTGTGTTGTTGGAGAAGAGTCTTGAACATACCATGGACCTCCAAGGGGAAAAAAAGGCCTATCTTGGAGAGAGTGAAACCAAGTTTCACCTTGGAGGCAGGGATTTTGAAACTCCATCTCACATACTTTGGGCATGTGGCCAGGAGGGACCAGTCCTTGGAGAGGAACATAATGCTTGGAAGAGTGGAGGGGCAGGACAGGAGAGGAAGACCCCAGATAAGATGTGTAGCAGGGGCAGTGGGATTTGGTGTTCCGGAGTCAGGAAGACTGGCTCAGGATAGGGCAAGGCTTGGGGCTGTTGTACATAGGGTCATTATGAGTCGCAGATGACTTGATGGCACATAACAACAACCACAGCAACACAAATGCTAACAGAAAAATTGGCAAAACTAGCTCATCAACAGCTCTATGGAAGGAAGATTTGGTAGTGCGTTTGCCGTTCTCATCCAAGAAGTTTGCCAATAGGTGCTCAAAGTGAGCTGTTCATAGAAAGACTTAAATTCAACCTAAGATTGTATAACTGGTAAACATATGCTGATTGAGATTCTGGACATTTGTGAGACACTGTATTTGTTGTAACACAATGAAGAGTTATTGATATTTTGTTTGTCTTTGCTTAAAACGTTTCCTCCAGATTTTCATCATACTTCTTTCAATTAATTATTACAGAATCAAGCAAGCTCTGTCCTATAGCCTGCCCCCTATTTCTGCAGATGATATGAGCAATCAGCTGGAATGAAGGACTGACTTCTGGCTTTGCAGAATCCTGAAATGGGTTTGCGGTTGACTTTTCTGAGCAGTCATCTCTTCATAGCAGAGCCAGCCTTTCCGCTTGCCTTGAGTCTTCCCATGGAAAGTTAGGCATGCATAGACACAGCTCCTAAAGTGAAACTGTCTCTATGCACCTCCTCAATCACCTTATCTTTTATTATAGTATTTTATTGCAAGTAATGCACATGATAAATGTTTCTGTGCCTGCTTAGCGTCTCATAGTCCCTCTCCCTGCATAATATTTTCATAAGCCTGCTCTGCTGGGTTTTTTTTGTGTGTGTGTGCGTGTGTTTTTCTTTTTTCAGTGTGTGTTTGTTGCTGACTTCACTTTCCGATTTTTTTCTGCCTTCACCTTGCTGATTATTGACATGGAGGTTAGTCTCCCAGCAGCAGACTCTAACCAGCCTACCCTCTAGTTCCTAAAATAGCCCCTCTCCTGGAAGGATCTCTGCTGTACAAACTATGTTCTCCAGTGCAAGAAGAAATCACTTTTTCCACCTCACAGACAGGCAGGACCAGCCCCAGAGATACATAGTTCTGTGCATCCTGGGCCAGAGAGGCCACAAAGTCAGGCAAGGCTGATGTGCTACAGACGCACCATGGGATATTCTGCCCCACTGTTCAGCTGACCAGCTGTTGTGCTTGGGCTGTTTGAATCTCCTGCCTACGTGAACACTGCAATGCATTTGTGAGAGCCTTAGGTTCACAGGGGCCGCTTCTCTTGGACTGAGATGAAATGGGTTAAATTGGCTTTCCAGGAGTCCCATGCTATACCCATACTATCCTGCCACCCAGTTTTAAGTGTTTTGTGTGGGATACTCTGCCACAACTTTTTAACATAATCCCATTATTTCTGCCCATTATACTTGTGTGTGCACTATGTACATGGACACATTATTTGTGGAAACAATACAGTAAGCCATCCTGAAAAGAGCAGATTCCCTGGTCCCCTTGGGTTTGTTGGATGTTCTCTAGAACTGGCGACTCAGCTGTGACCTCAGAAGTCTTGGCTCTGCCAAAACAAGGTCTTTGCACTAAAGCAGGCTCAGTGCCCATGGAGATAATCACCTCTTGTAATATCCACACAATCATCTCATTGTCAGAGCACAAGTAATGCAAAAATAGAAGAAATGCCACATATGGGTTGCCCGTGGTTCAGCTAACCTAGGATTTGGCTTTCAGCTGAGGGCAGCTTGGGACGCCCCAAGAGGAAGCATCCAGCTGTCATCCTGGAAGTCCTTCCCCTAAAACCTGAGTGAGCTGCCTCTTCATCAGACCTCTCCTGGCCTGATTCTACTCCATCTCCTTGGGATCCCTTCACCACCTCCTTGTCTTGGCTAGCTCCTTTTCCTCCTTAAAATCTCCACTGAGAAAGACCCCTAGGGGTCCTGCTTTGGGTTCTGGCACCCCTTGTATTCCCAGAACACTGCTGACTCACAGCATTTGTTCTTAGGGGCCACAGAGTCAAGTATAACTTGTAGTGACCCTCTGAACAACAGAGCTGAACCCTGTCGCAGACAGTGCCATTCTCATAATCTCTGACACAGTTGAGTCCATTGCTGCAGTCACTGTGTCAGTCCATCTTGTTGGTGTCTTCTTCGCTTTCACTGATCCTGCACACCTTTCCAAGCATGATATTCCTTTTTAAGGAATAGTCTCTGAGATGGTGTCAGCATTTCCTGAGTGCATGGTGCTGGGCACTGTTCTAAGTATGGTCCATGTATATATCAGTTATTCTTCCCAAGGCCTTTGGAAGATGGGTGTTCTCAGAGTTTAACTGTGTTATAGAAGAGGACCCTGAGGTTTGCAAAAATTCAGGTTACTTGTCCAAGGTCACTGAATACATGTCTAAGTCATCAGACCCAGGCAGCCCTGCTGCCACCTGCCTGGCACCTCCCGTGCTATAGTGCTATTTGTCGGTCTCCCTCACTATGTACGGATTACTTGAAGATGAGGACATATCCTTCACTCCATACCCTCCATGCCCGCTTATAATGACACTCAGTAAATTGTAAATGAGTGAAACCCAAAGCTTGCCAAATGCAAATATCAAATAGAATTTAAATGCCAGAGAACCACAGTTCTTGTGAAAAGCAAGAGTGGCATTTCTGAGCTTTGGTAGATTGCTTCGGAACTTTCTTCTAGGTGCCAGGTGAGTGCAGGTGAATGCGAGTGGGTGAGAGTGCGAGTGAGCGTAGGTGAGTGTGAGTGAGTGTGGGTGAGTACAGGTGAATGCAGGTGAGTGTGGTTGAGTGCAGGTGAGTGTGTGTGTGAGTGCAGGTGAGTGTGGCTGAGTGCTGCAGTGTAGGGGAGTTTGACAGATACTGTGAACATAGGAATAGTGGGTATGTCATAACCTCTGATGTAACGAAGTCACTCTCAGGAAGCCACAGCTGTGCCTGACATTTCTGAAGTAATTCAAGGGGTTTGAATCCTGAAGGCACAAGTAGCCAATGGTGGCAGCAGTGATGGCAGAGGCATCTCAGGGGAAGCAGGGGATGAAAGCATAGGACTCAGGGTGGGCAGCAGACCTCAATGGCCATGAGCACAGGATAGGTGGATTCCCAGTGGCCAGTCAGCTGGTCAACCGGGCTCCCATGAGGCTCCCTTGCCTTCTAGAGGCCTCTCTTCTCAGGAGGTCCTCTAAGACAGTGTTGGGGCCTAGGGGAGCATGAGAATAACTGCATCTTAGGTGTGTCTACATGGGCCCCTGTGTGTGCCTTGGTGGGGCAAAATACAGAAGACTCATGCAAGGAGTCTACAGGACCCAGTTTCCTAGGTGGTCTCCCAAAATTTTAATAATAATTCAAGGAAAAGACTAAGGATGAACATAGAAAAATATCATTTCCTAGTTGATTGCAGAGAGAGGAACCATTTCCAGCTGTGCACCTGGTCCTTGAAGCATCCCAGACACCACTGAGAGGTGAGGTGGAGAGACTCTGGAGTTACACAACTGCCCTCAGCTCAGGTCTCCCAACATGCAGGCTAATCTTCTAAATCATTTAATCGAACACAGCACAGCCTCTGAAGTTTCGGGGACTTTGGGGCTTCCCCCCCACCCCCCTCTGGGCTTAAAGTCCTTCACTGCCACTGACTCACATGTTAATTATTGCTTTCCACAAAGAATTAACAGTGCTACTGTGCCCCGCCAGCCTGGACGTTATACAACTGTTTACACAACCATTTTATCTGGGAGTAGAACTGAGTATGCAGGACGATACCGCTTGGCCTGTGGACACCGGGTCAGCAGGAGGGAATCTGCGCAGCTTATTGGATCAGCCAGCAAACTGAGGGTTAAGCGCCAAGTTTTGACCAAAATCTCTTGAAAAGTGGAGCTGAAGTTTCAGTTTTCTGTCATCTGTCAGCATTAATGGATAAAATGAATGTTTCACAGGGGGGAAAATCAACTTGCTTTCTCTTTGATTGCTGGGCTGGATAATGAAGTAAAAATGACATTATCTCTAATAAAAGTGATTTGTAGAAATCACTGAGAGAAGCTCAGTAGCAGAGATTTGTCATTAGTGGGGCAACCAGATAAGAGAGCAGCTGGGTTCTGTTAACCTCCTGTTGGCTTGGCATGTGTATTGGCTGTGGGTTGTAGGGGTGTGGCAGTGTGTATTTTTTTTTAATTGACATTTGAGCCAATGGAAAATATTTGTTACAAATTTTGGGTCATTGCCTATCCCTGCTTGTTCATCTTTAAGGTTCTTATTAGGTTTTTTAAAAATTTATTTGCTTTGTTATATTTCTTAGGGCTTTTGTGTTTGGTAGTTTGTTGTTTGTTTGTGCTTTTTGGTTGTTTTGTTTTGTTTTGTTTTGTTTTGTCTTGTTTTTTAACTTGGCCCATTTTCACATTACCGTGTTACCTCATCCAAGGAGGGCAGACCTGGCCAAGCATTGGCACCCTCCCTGCCAAACATCTGCTTCTAAGAAAGGCACCTACATATTAGAGATGAGGGCTTTGGGATGAGTGAAATTGGGCAACAATTGTTCTCGATGCCAAGTGGGGTGGGGGCAGAGATAGACCTGCCTCTGGCTTCATACTGAGGGAAAGGGAGGAGAAGGGCAGCTGTGCCAGGGCCTGTCCTGTATCAGAAAGCTGACTGGCACCTCGCTCATGGAATACCATCTGTGCTGTTGATAGTAGGTGCAGCCAGTGGCTTCTGTGTAAAAACCTCCTTAGGTGGTGTCTGATTCCAGTAGGCAGTAGAGAGGCATCTTGTCCTGTGGTTAAGGCAGCATCCAAGCCCCTTCCCACTGGAAAGTACCCTGACTGCAGTACTAGCTCTGCAGCAAGCGGGCCTGCACTGTCAAGGGTCAGTGTGGCTTGAGCCAGGTCCCACCTGATAGAGTTAGGCGCAGAAAGGTACAATTCGAGGCCTTCTGAGCTGTGTTTAAGGTTTTACTTCTGCCCTCAGAAAGATCTTTAAGATAAGTAATAGTTATATTGTTAAATGTTATTGGAGTTAAGTTGCTGTTGTCTTGGACTTTCTTTCTGGTCCCTCACAGAGATCCACGAAGAACCACTCTACCAGGCTTTCGTGGCATGATCTTTACAGAAGTAGATCGCTGGCCTAGTCTCCTGTGGTGCCTCTGGGTAGATATGAGCTGCTGTTTGGTTGCTAGCCAAATACAAACCAAATACAAAACCATACAAACCCAGGCCCCTTTGCAGGGATGCCACTGATCAATTCCCTAGCAAAGGGAGCCCTAGGGACTCTATAAGCAGTGTTGTTGTTGTTGTGTACTGTAGAGTTGAAACCAACCTATAGCTGATGATCCTCCAGAGGGTTTTCAGAAGCAGTTTATCACACAGAGATTGCCCTCCTCCTGTGGAGCAGCTGGTGGCCTCGAACTGCAAGCGTTTGGTATTGCAGTGCAGCTTCTTGCCACTAGGCCACCAGAGCTCCCTCGATAAGCAGTAGGCTGTAATTCAGACTCACAAGCCATTTCAGAGGCTAAAAGACCTTGGGGTTTGATCCCATAAATCCTGTGGGAAAATTCCCCTCTCTCCTAAGGATCTCTGTCAGTTAAAATTAATTCAGCCACCAACAACAGTTCTCCACCTGTTCCGGATGGGATGTGGATGGGATGCAGAGGTTACTGTGTGCAGGGAAGAGGGATCAGAAAAATATGGAAGAGGCAAGACTATATACGATTTGGGAGGTCAGAAGGAAAGAGAGAATCCCAAGTGGGGCACAAATAACTGACACAATGGTTGGGCAACAGAAATGGGTGGCTGGCTTGAGGAGCAGTACTCAGAGTGCTCTGAGTGGAGCCAGGGCGGTGCTTCAGACTTAGGGGGACTGGCAGATTCAGGTGTCATCCAGCATGAGGACTTCATCATGAGAGCAATGAGAATCACTTCTAAAAAAGAGCTACCCACTGGGATGGTTTGAGGAAGGGATGGGATTTAATGGGCTGTCCTCCCTGAGGTCTGATCAAGTGTTTGGCATTCCATTCTTCTGGATCAGTGGTACAGGAATAAGGGACATAGGAAAATAGGTAGAAGATGGGAGTTAGAATCTTTGAAAATGCAGAAAACATCACAGAGTCAGAGGAGAGGTGCATCCCTGGTGGAGTTTGGTTTTCCTCCTGTGGGTGATATTTGTTACCGTGCAGCAAGACTACGGAGGTCTCTGTGGGCTGACCTGCAACTCCAGCTAATGGTAGCCCTAGGATGGCTACGTTATCTAGAGCGCTTAACGAAAGGGTTTGTTTTCCTAGACTTGGTGCCCAGAAAGAGGAGTCTTCATACTTGCTGCCCTAAGTGGCTAAAGCATGACCAGCAGAGGAGAGAATGAGAATGGGTTTTGCAGAGCCCGTCCCCCCAGCCACCACTTAACCAATGGGCTAAGTTACCTGATCATCTGACTTACCTGTCCTTTGTGTTGTCAAAACCCTCTGTCATGCTGAGCATTCTGCCTTTTGGGCCTCCCACCTTGCACTCTAGCTGCCCTTGACCACTGGCCATCCCCAGCGCCGTGTCCTCTCCTTGTCTGGCCTTGCTTTCCCGTATCTTGTTCCTCCTCCATACCCCACACCCAGTGCATGCTCTCCCTGCCTCATCAAGCCTTTCACACTTCCTATCAAATTCCTACAGCCTTCCCACTCCTCTAAGACCCATCTCTTCTGTCTGGAAGCTGCCTGAGGTCAAGAACAGTTGTTCCATGTCTTACTCTGTTGCTCAGAGACCCAGCATGGGTGAGAGGTTAATAAGTCTTTATGAATAAGTAGGAGAAAAATAAGCTATTTCTGGGAAAAAGTAATCCTCTTTCCCAGATTGCTTTATGTGATCATTTGAGAGCATAGCAAAGACCTTCTGGAAGGCATCTGGCATTTCCCCTGGTTTTGATGGTATCTTTACAAAGAGTTGTAGTATAGGTGCTCGGTGCTTATGAACATCTCATCTCTCCTCACAGTGAGGACGCAAAGCTGGGACGGCTAGTGTTTGCACTGTGGCCATGAATCAAAGCCCACGGACCCGTGGTCATGCTGACACACAGGAGTGGGTTCTGAAGGGAAGCCATGAGAGAAAAGTCAAAGTTTCTTACCAAGTCTTTCACTTTTCTTTGTATTTTTTTTTCTTAGAAAAGGGAGAAGGGGTTATGGAATAGGGTCACAGAAGATGAAAGCCCTTGCTTTTCTCTCCTGTTTTGAAATAGTTTAAATACCAGGCATCAGAAGTTCTGGCATCAAATTGGGTTTAGTAAGGCAGATATTAGAGCATTTCACTATTAGCTTGTGAGCCAGATTCAGTCCCAATTAAAAGACCAAGCAAAAGTGATTTTTCCTGAAATTAAATATCAAGGATAAAGAAGAGAAATCAGATCCTTATGATCATATTATTTAAAGGAACAGCATTCGTTCTCTTCAACCACTGTGCGAGCTCTCTGGGGTCTTTTTTGTTTGTTTATTTCCCCCTCATCCCTAGATCATCTGATGGCACTGACAGGGGAATTTCTGCTTCCTCCTTCCTGAATAAAGCACGGCTTTGGTTAAAGAAATGACACAGGAGATCACACGATAGAATTTTGCAAGACAAATGATCTAGTCATTGGAAGAATTTTCAGCAATATAAATGTGGTTTAGATGTGCGGACCTCATCAGGTGGAATACACAGAAATCAAATTGAGTACATCAGTAGATGAAGACAGTGGAGAAGCTCAGTATCATCAGTCATGATACTCCAAGACCTTATTCTTAAAGAACAGATCATCATGTGCATCCATGTTTATTGCAGCTTTGTTCACAATAATAAGGAGTTGGAAACAACCCAACTGTCCATCAACAAACAAATGGATAGAGAAGCTGTGGTATATTCACACAATGGAATACTACACTGCATTGAAAAACAAGGAACTCATGCAATGTTATTCAGAATGGGTGACCCGGGAGGAGATTATTCTGAGTGAAGTATCCCAGTCATGAAAGGACAAATACTGCATGGTGCCACTGTTGTAAAATAGGACTGACCTCGGGGTTGGGGGAGATTGAAAAAGATGGGTTTAATAATGTATATGCATTGAAACAGATGAGGGGGGAAACTGTTTAAAATGAATATGTGATTAGGTATTTTTGTCATAACGGAAGTCCAGAGCGAAGGCTGCATAGTGAGTGGATCTGGGGGGAGGGGGGAGGGATTGTAAAACAATGAAAGAATTTTTCTATTACTTTTCCAAGAGGGCAGTGTACTTGGGGGGGAGGGTTGGGAGGGGAGAAAAGTGCAACAATGAATGAATGGAAATCTGAAGTCTCTGTAAATTTTCATTGAAAAAAATAATAAATTTTAAAAAAACTTTTAAAAGGAACAGATCATCAATTCCTCATATGCAAGTTCTAATCGAAAACTAAAGATCATCCTAGCAAGTCTATGAAAGCCAAAGTACAACCCTTGGTATATTCCTTCTAAGTTTAGAAATAAGGTGAAATTTCACCTGATGAAACTTTGTCTCATGGGCCTGAAAGCATATTGTCAAGATACATCTTTCTTTGGAAAAAGACTCGAGGCTGGAAAAAATAGAGGATCAGCAAAAGGGTGGCGTCTCCTCAGGGACATGAAATGACTGCAACAGTGGGCCTGAATGTGGCAGAGATCACGCGGAGGTACAGGAAAGGGTGAGTTGTTATCTGTTATTCATAGGAAGCTTTGTAGTCAAGGTGATGACACCTCATAACAACAGGCTTAGAGACTATCTTAATAGATCTGACTGACTGAACACCAATAACTGAAGACCAGACAAGTTGTGAGTTAGCACTGAAGACATATGAAGGAAGGAAAAAGTTCATTTAAAAACATGAGAGAAATGAATGACAAAATTGGGTGCAAGAAGAGACTCTGAAACTTGCTTTGGAATGTAAAATAGCTAACACAAGTAGAAGAAATGATGACATAAAATGAACAGAGTATTTGAGAAGATGAAATTAAGTATTATAATTAAATAGACAAAATCTGCTGTCAGGGACCTCTTCAGAGTGCTTAAAAGCAATGATGTCAGTCTAGAGACTAAGGTGCACCTGATCCAGGCCATGGTCTTTGCAATTACTTGCTATGTGTCAGAGAGCTGGACAGTCACTAAGGACAACAGAAGAAGAATTGATGCCTTGAATTGTGGTGCTGGAGAAGAGTCTAGAACATATCATGGACTGCCAAGAAAACAAATAGATCTGTCTTGGGTGAAACCAGATTGCTTCTTGGAGGCTAGGATTTTGAAGCTCCATCTCACATACTTTGGGCACATGGCCAGGAGAGCCTGGTCTTTGGAGAAGGACATCATGCTTGGAAGAGTGGAGGACAGCGCAGGAGAGGAAGACCTCAGATGAGATGGATTGATACAGTAACTGGAGCAATGGGGGTTGCTGTGTTAGTGAGACTGGCTCAGAACAGGGCAAGATTCAGAGCTGCTGTACATAGGCTTGCTATAGGTTGCAGACAACTCGACAGAACGTAACAACAACAGCATAGTTAGAAAACCAAAAGGGAAGAATATTCTGGGCATTACTCAAACTAATAGAATTTAATAAGCTTTCAGTTGCAATAATGAAGGTTTCTGTAAGCAAAATGTTGAATATGTGAAGCATCTACAAAACATACAAGGAATACACAGTCATTGTACACAAAATACATTTATCCATTAGGGCGTATGAAATGATCAAGAACTCATGGTATTAAAGGGAAGAGCCCAAGCTGCACTGAAGGCACTGGTGGAAACAACTAATGGGATATCGATAGAGATATTCAACAGATTCAGCACCACCTTATCTTGGCATAGCTGTTACTTTATTTATGCTGAGAAATTTGGAAAATAGTTACTAGTTACTAGGCCATCCACCTGCAATAAATATGTATTTGTTCCTATTTTAAGTGAAGATGATGCAACAGAATGCAGAAGCTATGGATTAATGCCATTAATATCTTTGGCAATTAAAATTTTGCTGAAGATAATGAAAAAACAGTTGAAGCAGTGCCTTGGCAGGAAACTGCCAGAATTCAAGCTGGGTTCAGAAGAGGATGTGTGATGAGAGGTATCATTGCTGATGTAAAATTAAAAAGAAAAAAAAAGAATACTAAATAGTAAATTCTTTACTGAAAGAATACTAAAAAAAAATATTTGCCTGTGTTTTGTGGATTGCACATTTAACTGCATGGATTATATAAAATCAAGGATAACATGGAAAAGAATGTGGCTCACAGAACACATGGTTCTACTCATCTCAAACATGAACATACCACAAAGGGCAATCATTTGAGCAGTACAAGGAAATACTACACAGTTTAGAAGCAAGAAAGACATGTGTCAGTGTTGTATCCTTTCAACATGTGTATTCTAGCTGCACACTGAGAAAATAAGAGAAACTGGACTACATGAAGAATAACGTGGCAACAGAATTGTAGAAAGACTCATAGCAGCAACCCGCAATACTCACTCATTGCTGCCAAGTTGGAACCAAACCAACCGACTCGTAAGCAGGTCTCCAGAAGCTGTAAATTGCATAGGAAGAGTGAGCTGCACACCTTTGGCTTGACAATGCAACACCATATCCACCAAGCCATCAGAATTCCCTAAGCTACAATATGCAGATGAAATAACCTTGCTTGCCGAAAACAAAGAAAACTTAAAGCACTTACTTGTGACAATCAAAACCCCTAGCTTTTACTATGGATCACACATCAGCATAAAGAAAACAGGAATCCCCATCATTGGTCCACCATAATCAAAGATAAGATTGAAGATGCCGAGGATTTCATTTTACTTGGATCCACCGTCAGCACAAATGAAAGCAAGAATTCAAATGCACATAGAAGTCAGAGAGATCGCTATACTGGGAAAATATGCTGGAAAAGACCTCTTCGTTGTGTTCAAAGGCAAAGATGTAACCTTACAGACTAAGATGTGCCTGATACAAGTCTTGTCATATGCATGTGAAAGCTGGACCATGAATAAGGAAGTGATGCTTTCGAATCATGTCGTTAGTAAAGAACATTGAATATATATTTACCTTGTACTGCCAGAAGAAGGGACAAAACTATCTTGGATGAAGTACAGCCTGAATGCTCCTTTGGTGTGAGCATGGTGAGACTTTGTCTCACATACTTTGGATATGCCACCAAGAGGGACCAGACCTTGGAGAAAATTATCATGCTTGAAAAGGTAACTCTTAGGGACCTTCTAGTCAGTTCTGAGGCATACCAGTGCATGTAAAGTAGAAGGTCAGTGAACAAGAGAAAGACCCTCGATAGGACGGGATGACACCATGGCTGCACCAGGCTCAGCAGTGGTGGTGAAGATGGCACAGGGCCAGGCTGTACACAGACATCCAAGAACGAGGTCGCTGTGAGATGGAGCCGACGCCACACCACCTAACCTACTGGAATTAGCTCAGTGTGCCCCGAAGCAGCCCCGCTCTCTTTGTTCATAGCACAGAGCGTATGTCTGGCATTGCATGTGTTTTCTCTAATGCTACTTACTATCCTTTCCTTCCCCTCTGTTGTCCCTTCAAGAGGCAGTAGTTTAGCACCTCCAGGTAGATGAAAGGGTTAATTCTAGTTCCCTGTGGAGAGGCGGGAGAGTCCAGAGATGAGGAAGAATGGATTCTACTTTTGTCTTCTCTGCACCCCAGCCCACTTTCCTGCTAATGAAGGCCATCCTCTTCTCTCTCCACCCTACTCATGAAAGAGCTTGCTTTTCTAGGCTCTGTGCTCCCCATTCATCCTTGTTGTGGGCAAGGCTTGAGGGAAGATATCTAGAGGTGACGCTAAGGCTGCACCTCAGGGATGGCATCTTAATGACTTGACTTGGCGGCGTTAGAACAGCCCCATTCACAGTGAGTTCACTCCCCGCTCAGTTGGCTCGCTCAGCCTCTGTCCATAGATGTTCTCTTGTTCACACTGCAGGAGGAAATGGGGATTTCCAAGTGGGAAGCACCCTTCCCAACTCTTTAACTCTTCGCTGAAGGAGACGGGAGCTTCACAGAGCTAAGAGGGATCGAAGCTGGTACAGCTGCCACTTCCCAGAATGGAATAAGGTCTGAGAGTAAGGATGCAGGCAAGCCAGCTGCTGCAGTCACTGTTTTCCTCCCTGAGTTAGGAAAAGAGTGAGGGGCTCACTTGAATCATCCTTACAATCAGTGAGCAGATATTTATACTGTCGGTTTTTCCTGTGAGGAATATACAGAAGTAGAAGATAATGTGCCTCTGATCCCCTCCAAGGGAGTTACAAGTCTAGTTATTATAGCATGATGTTTGCAACGAAAAGCCAGCCAGACTGAGAGGTCTTTAATAAGCACCAGGGAGAAGGGAATTAGGTGGCCGTAGAGTCTTCTAAGAATATCTGGGCTTGAACTGGCCCTACTTCATGTAATTTCACAAAGAACTATAAGGAGAGAGGATTGTTCCTGGCAGTAGAGAATATCTGGCTTGTTAAAATTCAGGGTGCTTTTGAATAAAGAGTGGATGCAACCATAGGTCTCTTTACTGGAAAGCCCTCTGCCCAAAGTGGTAATAGATTGGCATCATCTGAGACCTGTTAGAAAGATATACACTCTTGGGCCTCAGCCCAGATCAGAAATTGTTCTCTGACGGGACCCCTGGGTGGTCCTTGTGCATACTGAGGCCTTAAAATCACTCATTTCTCTGACCTGCTTTAGTGTCACTAGTACTAGTTCAGACTCCAAATTTGATCCAGAGAACTGATAAATGACTTGCTTTGCCAAGTGAAAGATTTCATAGTGATTAAGGATGGAGTTTAGAGTTCTAATTCTTATGAAAGGTCTAGAACAATAAGATGCCTTGAAGAATTTTATTTGTAAAAAGAAATTTCTTTTTTTAGATTAATGTAGCTAATTTGTACTGCTTCATACTACACATAGACCCTGGGTAACACAAAAGTTTTGCACTCCACCTAAAGGTTAGCAGCTCAAGGCACCCCCAGCAATGTCATGGAGTTAAGGCCTGGAGATCTGTGTCTATAAATATTATGACCAAAATTCATCTGCCGACTCCATGGGGGTCACCATGAGTTAGAAACAACTAGACTGCAGCAAGTTTGCTTTTGCTTTTCTTTTAGTTATTCTTTAGAAAGTATTCTTTAGAGAATACCAGATCAACCAACCAATGACAATGAGGTTCTTCCATCAAGAATACATCGTTTATGCCTCAGGCACAGACGGAAACTTCTACACCAGTGTTCATAGCAGTGTTATTCACTATCGCAAGAACACGGAAACAGCCCAGATGTCTAACCACAAATGAATGGGTTGAGAAATTATGGTACATTCACACATTGGAGTACTATGCAGCACGCAGGAACAATGATTTTGTAAATTAGTACCTAACTTGGGAGGGACTGGAGAGCATTATGCTGAGTGAAGTAACTCAGTCTCATAAGGACAAATACAGTATAAAACCATTATTGTAGAATGAGTATGAGGATCCAAGGGTGGGGAGAGTGGAAGCATAGGGGTAAAGATGGATGGGGGTGGGGCTTAATCATAGGGTTGTACAATTTGATAGGGGAAGGGGATAAAAGAAATGGGAAAGATCCATTGTGAAAAACAATGTATTCAAACTTTGTAAATAAACTACTACTGTTGTTATGTGCAGTGGAGTTGCCTGCAACTCATAGCGTCCCTATGTACAACAGCCCTAAACCTTGCTCTGTCCTGTGCCAATCTTATTGTCTCCCACACACCCACCCCCATCACCGCAGTCACTGAATCCATCTCATCCAGGGTCTTCCTCTCCTGCACTGTCCCTCCACCCACCCAAGCATGACATCCCTCTCCAAGGACTGGTTTGGCCTTGCAACATGTCTAAAGTATGTCAGACGAAGCTTCAGAATCCTTGCCTCCAAGGAGCAGCCTAGTCTCATGCTCTCTAGTATAAATTTTTTTAAAAACAAACAAACAAACAACAACAATGTATCGTTTAATTAATGAGGGAGATAAAAGCTAACTCAGTGGAGAGTCGTGCAGGGCTGACCTCAGTGAGATGTGGAATAGTTGCTGTTGGAGAGACCTTCCTGGGTAAAATGGATTCGGGAGAGATCTTTAAAAGAAAGTACAATTTAGAAAGGCAAAGAGATGAAGGCAAGTGTATACCAGGAAGGGCATGAAAAAGAGAAAGAGCCAAAATCAAGGGGCAGCGAACTGGCTCCCCACCTGTGCCAGGGAGGGTCCTTGCCTCCTTATGGGGATCTGGTATATATCATAAGCATTTTTTCCTTTCTTCTGCTGTGCAGTTTCTCTGAAGGCAATATTGTATGAACAGAATGGCTGCACAAGTGGATGGGGTTCAGCCAAACCACAGGTGGTAGTGTTGAAGGTAGGACCCTAAGGAAGAAGGCCAGCTGATGGGTAGAAGCCCAAAGGGGAAACCCCCAAACAGATCTAGTAGCGATTTAAGTCAGAGTAACATCCTCAGGCCAGAAAAGGCCCTAAAGAAAGCAGTCTCGGGTGGGGGTGGGGATGATGTGTACTTCACCCATGGCCTATGTCAGTTTTGTTAGCAAAGTAACAATTTTGAAAAAATGTTCAAGCAGAGGATGATTTCTTTGGGCTATTTTGTCAGTCAGGTGCTGACTTAAGCAAAAGGATCGTTTCATGCCCCTTTTTGGATCTTTCCGTGTTATTGCTGTGTACCATCGAGTACTGACTCTTAGCTGACCTTCCGAAGGATTTTCAGAGGCAGTTAATCACATGGGAGATTTGCCCATCTTTCTCCAGTGGCGCGGCTGATAGATTCGAACTGTGTGCCTAGGCCACTAGAACTCTCTTTAGGCTAAAGTTGACATCACCAAAGGTCTCTCCACCTAAGTTCCTTAGAAGCCCCACTCTGGATGAATCCCACTCAGCTTACCCTTCAGTGACATCCTTAATGGCTTTTCGGGAAGGTGACTCAATTGCAATCAAGAGTGTGGGACCTAGTGGTCAGGGTTTGTGTTCTCTCCATCACAGGGTCATGCTGGCCACATTATCAAATGCCTGCATAACAAGGAGACAGTGCTGGACTTGCCTCACAAGTTTAAATCAGAGGCCGTCTGATGAGAATTCTCTGTTAACCTAAAAGCAGCCCAGGCAGGTTGATTTCTAGTTGTAATAGCAGTTAACCAGCACAAGCTAGTTCCTTAGCTGGAGTCTGCACGGTGTCAGGAAGTAGGACCCTGGCAGGCACGGAAAGTGCCCCAGGGTAAGAAATCCCCCTGCAGCTGTTTGATCTGCTTCCCTTCCTACAGCTACAGACACTCCCAAGTATTTTCCAAGTATCAGCACACTGGACATGGTGAGGATAGGGTGTAGGTAGGAAGAATAATGGCTTTTTACACTGTTGGCAAAGAGTTCTAGCTGGCCTACAGGAGGCCCTTGGATATGGGGAGAAAGCTCACTTTTTATATCATTTGCTGCCTCTCCTCAGCTTAGCCTGGGTGTGGCCTTTCAGGGAGAGAGGAAGGTCAAGAGAGTCAGTGACTGGGCGGGCAGGAGGGTAAGCGCAGTCTGCGCCTGGGCCTGGTACACATTCTTGTCCTTCCCTCTGGCCTCTCTCAGGGCCCTGCACTCAAGGATTGATTGGTCTTAAAGATGTTGGGATTGTCAAGCTCAGATATTCAGCTTTCACAAGGGAAATGTGAAGAAGTTGTCAAAGGGAGCTGTCAAAAAACTGAGTATATCTGTCCTATAATTGTTGTTATGTGCCGTCGAGTCATTTGCGACTCATAGCGACCCTATGTACAACAGCCCTAAACCATGCTCTATCCTGTGCCAATCTCATTGCCCCTGACAAACCCATCCCGAGTACCCCAGTCACTGAATTAATCCACCTCATAGAGGGTCTTCCCCTCCTGTGCTGTCCCTCCACTCTACCCAGCATGATCTCTCTCTCTAAAGGCCTGTCTCTCCTTACAACATGTCCAAAGTATGTCAGACGAAGCCCCAGAATCCTTGCCTCCAAGGAGCAGCTTGGTTTAATCCTCTCTACGATGAATCTGTTTGTTTTTTTGGCAGTCCTATAATTAGGAAAAAAATTAAGAAGCTGCACCTAATACAGTCTAGTTTTGGGAAGCAGGAGTGGCATCCACTTCCTAAACAACATGCCTCTGAAATTTTATGAACTTTGAGAAATGGCGAGACGTATAGTATGGCTTCAGGTCTTTTGTTCATAGGGTTGCTATGAGTTGTGCTGGACTCGGCAGTCAACAACAGTGTTACTTAGACAACTAAAAAGGAGAAACCTTAGGTGAACAACCAGAAGACAATAGTGGTGCCCAGTGTGACCCTCGCACAAAACCTGGTATTGTGTGCTATATAGAATATATGTATTGTAGTGGTTAGTGCACACAGTGATGAGAGCAGTGTTGTTAAGATGCTGTAGGCCGACTACCACTCCTACAGCAGAATGAGCAGCACTGGCCAGTTCTGCACCAGCCTGATTGCTGCTGCGCTTGTGTCCATTGTCATTGAAGCCGCTGTCAGTCCAGCTCAGCCCAAAGCCACAAATTCAGTGAGATCTCAATATGCTTTCTTTATACACTTCCGTGAGAATCCCTGATGAGTATAGTTGATGTTTCTCGAAAGAAAGACCTAGTTATCTACTTGCAAACTCTCAGCAAACACATTTCTACCTGCCCTAACATGAAAGGGGTCACTGTGAATCACATCTGACTTAATGACAGCTGGTTTCATCCAGTTTTTTAAAATATTTTTTCAAAGTTGCCTATAGTAAATATCGTGGGGGAAGGATGGGCAGTCTCCTCCCGTGCGATTAACTGCCTCTGAAAAAGCACTGGAGAGTCAGCTGTCAGTTCTGAGTTCTGACTTTACGGTACACAACAGCAACAATAAGAAGTATGCATTATTATCTTTTGAACTGTGATGTTGTCAAAGAGTATTGAATAGCCGATGGACTGCCAAAAGAACAAATAAATCTGTCCTGGTAGAAGTGCAACCAGAGTGCTCCTTAGAGGCAAGGACAGTGAAATTTCCCCTTACCTATATTGGACATGCTGATAGAAAGGTCCAGTCCTTAGAAGGAGGCTTCATTTGGGAAAGGGAGGGGGACTCTCCACAGGAAGGACGGACACAGAGACTACAGCTGGGGTGGGACGAAGAGCGTAAAGAGCAAGGTTCATATCCCTTGTTCATAGGGTGACTATGAGCTGGAGCTTGCTTGATTGCACCTAACAACAACAATATTATCCTTTATCTTTCTGGTGACTCAACAGTTAAGCATTTGGGTGGCAAAATGTTGACAGTTTGAACTCACCCAGTGGCCCCATGGGAGGACAGGCTGTTCCTATAAAGATTACCGGCTAGAAGACTCTATGGAGAAGTTCTCCTTTGTCACGTGGGTCCACTAGGAGACTCAGAAGACTCAGTTACACCTAACAACAAAAACAGCAAAAGGAACTTTACCTCCAACGAAGAGTCTTTTTAAAAAAGAAATGTTCTATTAGTAAGTGAGGTTGAGTAGGGGACCGATCCTGGAAGCTGTCCAGCGCTGGTTGATGGTGGCCTCCATTCACCGTGTGTGCTTAGGGACTGCCTGTAGGCAGCACAATCCCAGCATGGGCTTCCTGGCTCACCACTGTACATGCAGGAGACTGGTGAGAAGTGGGCACTGGGTCCTGTGTGCTTCTGCTAAATGTGCCCTTGTTGCTTTTGTTCACATTTCACAGGATCGCCCTTCACACCAGGGGCTGTGGGAGTATTCCTAGAGGAGAAGAAAACCATGAGTGTCAGTGAGGACTGGCCACGTCTGCCCCAGAGACTCTTAACCTTCTACAAGTCTAGTTCTAGGAGTCTGTCCTACCTTCCTATTTCAGGATATTTTTTGATCATGAATGAGGTGGTTCATGTAGTTGTTGAGTACCATCAAGTCAGAACTGACTCATAGCCGACCCTCCAGGGGGGTTTTCAGAAGCAGTAAATCACACAGGAGGAGATTGCCCCTCTTTCTCCCATGGAACAGCATGTGGATTTGAACCATGTACCTTCAGGATGCCAGTATAATTTCTTACCAGTAAGCTATCAGAGTACCCCCCCCTTCTAAACCACCAAGGAGAAGTAAAAATAATTGAGTGGCATCTTCTGTGAGATACGATGCCACTGGCCTGGGTACGGAATCCAGGGAATGCATCTACAAACCCCATAGAGACCACTACTACCAGCTGCAATACCCCCAGTTCTTAGCCTACCCTCTGACCTAGGCTGTGTCTTCGTCCCTGCTCGGATAGAAGTGGGCCCAGAGCACAGCACCTCTCATTTCAGAGGAAACAGTGTAGAAGCTTCCCTCTGAGTAGTGTCCTGAAAAGCACTGGATTAGGAATCAGAGATGGGGGTTGTACTCACTGCTTATGTTGTCATTACTTTCCAGATCCTTAGTGTTTTCCTCATTTGTAAAGTGGGAATATGGTACTTTTTCTCTTTATGTCCTGCTCAGTGTGTGTATTAGATACCTTGGATGTGAAAGTGCTTTGTAAACTATTGAATGATACAAATATATCAACTAATGTGTTGACAGCTACCTAGCCAAGACTGAGAATGATGAAGCTCAGCATAGGGACAGTTCGTCACTGTTACTTTGGTATATGAAGAACTCTTCCGAGCTGGGCAGGGGACTCCACATATCTGCAGATGACGGAAGGAGCTGTCTGTCTGGAGCCCCAAACGAGCTGTGCCTTTGGGGCTGCTCAGTAATTGAATTAGCTTCTCTCTTCCCTAAGGCTGCCCAGAACAGAGAAGGCTACCAGATAAGCATCTCCAGTCTGCCCCAAGCAGAATGGACCATTAGAGCATCAGTCTGGGTGGACTCCTTGCATCTCTGTCAGCACAGAATGTAGGCCAGGACTTCTGCTCCAGGGCACCCCTCATCAGATCAGGTCAGGAGGCCAGTGGCTCAGCCCCAGAGGAGGTGGGAGGGAGGCTGAGATAGGAGCTGTCTCCCAGGATGCCTCTTTGAAGGAGGGGAGAAGTGAAATCATCACTTCTGGCCTCTTTGGCCTTCCCATGTCTTCAAACCTCTTCTTTGTACTTTAGGAATCTCTTGTCTGCTAGTTTGTGTTGTTAGTTGGCTGTGATAATTTTCTGGGTAGAGACCATGCTCTTCTTAAGAACATATTAAAGTGTATTCATGCATTTTTGGTTTGTTGTGTTTTGCTTTTTGCCAAGACCTATGTGATTCATCTAGTTTCTCCTGAATTTGCTAATTTTGTATCTTATATTTATTTTGACTAGTTAACGCTGATGGCTTTTCTTTTTCTGTATATTTTCCAATTAATCACCACAAGTTCTCAACAAATAACAGAATATGCACATAGAGACAAGGGACCCTGGAACACTGCCTTTATAAAAAAAAAACTTTTAAAAAATGCCACTATTTTGGAATCGCCTTCAGAACCAAAGACCATTCTTTTGAATACCTTCAATTGTGACAAAGTCTTATCTCTTGAGGGCACATTGTATTTTTTCAAACAACCAGGATCCATTTACAGCCAAGTCTGGTGACTAAAAGTGGGTGGGTACACTGGATAATATTGTTTTGGATTTAAAATGAAGTATGTTCTATGAAATATTATGACTCATTTTCTTATGTGGCTCTGAAAAAACCCTCCAAAATATTTAGCAATGGCCACCTTCCCCTGGAGTGGCTAATTTGAATAGTTGTGGCAGTTTTGGGCTTGTGTGTTTGTTGAAATGTGGTATCTGTTAAAAATCTCCCCCATTCATACCTAACTCTTTCTATCAATAAGACAGGTTGACATGGTGACTTCAGCAGTGGGCCCAAGTATATCGGAAATGATAAAGATGGTACAGTAGAAAACAGAGTTCAGATCTGTTGTTCATAGGGTTGCTATGGGTTGTACTTGACTAGCTGGAACTTAACAACAATAACATTTTTTTTTATAATTGCATAGTAAAGGAATGGTTACATAAGCTCCCAGCTATAAATAACTGTGTGGTTTAACTCCAAATTTGCTGGACACAATGATTGTGGACACAGTGTATGGTTAAGGAAAATGGTTGAGGGTAGACTTTTAGACTTGAGTTTGAATTTTCCTTAGATGTGTGATCTTAAGCCCAGATATATATATTTTCTTAACCTCAGCTTTCCAGCCTCTTCTCCTCTGAGGCTGAGCCCCAGACCCAGACCTGCTCTAACGGTGTGTGCCCATGAACAGAAGGCCTGACTGGCACTGAAAGTTGACAGCAGTGCTTGGAACTCAGCCTGACCCTCTAACGGTTACGACAGGTTCATTGCAGTAAACACTCCACTACTAGCTGAAGGACTGACAAGACTGGTGATTTATTTCTGAGTGGTCACAGCCTCGAAAATCCTGCGGAGCTGTTCTCCTGCTGTACACCCATGAGTCACCCTGAGTTGGAACTGGCTCAATGGCAACTAAAAAGAATCAACTGTTTCTGATGGAGGCTAAAGTTTATGGTGCAGATGAGTAACATACATGGCTGCTAACTGAAACATCGGAGGTTCCAGTCCCTGCAGAGGTGCCTCAGATCTAGTTCTGAAAAATTAGCTGCTATGGAACACAGTTCTGTTATGATGCATGTGGCGTCACTGTGATTCAGAGCTGGCTCTATGGCAGCTGGGACCAGTACTTTTTATACAAATGGGGGCTGATGACACTATACAGTTTACATGAAGGTCAAATGAGATGCTGATGAAATGTACCTAAATGTCAGTTTCCTTTCTAGAAGCTCCCATGTCTGTTTGCATCTCCAAAAGTAAATAACTCCCACCTTCACTTTCCCTTCAAAAGTCTTTTTATTTTCAAGATTACTGCTTTGGAATAGTGATCCTCAGCCCTGATTTCAAAACACCTATTCCAGGCTGCACCTCAGACCAGTTACATCATGCAAAGGGGAAATGTTTTTTTTAAATACTTTGATGATTCCAAAGACAACAGTTTGAGAATTTAGTCTATCAAGAAGGCACGTCCTAAAAGGTTGGAGCCAAAGGCTTTTCTGGTCTCTGGTACAAAAGCCGGTATGCTTGCCCCATCGTGCAGCCCTTAGTGGCAGCCTCACAGTCTCACAGAAGGGTCACTAGATCTCTTCCAATTACATTTGACCTTCATTTCCTCCGTTCACAGCCTCTTGTGAATTGGCACCAGCTTAGAATTTCTCTACTAACAAATAGGTTGGTCCAAATTGGCTTATTTAGCTTTACTCTCTCTCTGTGACCTCATGAAATCTATTCTGTATCTGAGCGATTTGACCTTATAAGGTAACAGGCATATTGGGTTTTGGTACTCAGGTGATTTCAGGCTTTAGTAATAAGTCATAGTCACTCCAAAGCTCAGGAGCTGATTAAGTCACTAACATTGATGTAGCTGGTGAAATTTTGAGGCCTCATTCCTGGTTGGTTGTCTTCTCCAGGGAGAAAACAGGATCATTATGAGTAAGATAGACAGTGGTTTGGGACCCAAGAGTTAAAGAGAGATTTGTGTTTTTTTTTATGAAAATGAAAGATTGGAGAAAAGTTTTTCTTGATTGAGTTGTGCCATATACCTACCTACTGAAGTATTGTTGTTATTATTCTTGTAATGTGTTGTCCCGTCAACAACGATTCATAGCAACTCTATGAACAATGGATCTGAACCTTGCCCTATCCTGTGCCGTCTTCATCCTCTCTGATATACTTGAGCCCACGGTTACAGCAACTGTGTTAATCCATCTCATTGAGGGTATTCCTCTCTTTAACTGATTTTCCAACTTTTCAATTATGATATCTATTTGAAGGATTAGCCCCTCCAAACAACATTCCCAAAGTATGTGAACTGAAGCTTCACCATCTTGCTTCCAACGAACACCCTGGTGGCACTTTTTCCAACACAGACCTGTTTGTTACTTTGGCAGTCCATAGTTAGACTCTTCTCTAACTCCACAACTCAAAGGCATAGATTCTTTTTCTCTCATTCTCACTCATTGTCTAACTTTCAGAAGCATAATTGAAAAGACTATGGCTTGAATCTGGTGCACCTTAGTCTTTAAACTGACATCTTTCCTTAACACCTTTGGAAGGTCATTGATAGCACATTTTCCCAATTAACTTCTGATTTCTTGACTGCTGGAACCAACGATGTTGTTTGTAGATCCAAGCAAGATGAGATTGTTGACTTTGGTCTTTTCTCCATCTAACATAGACCCAGTGGTGAGGATTTTTATTTTCTTGATGTTGAGATATAGTCCATAGTCTTTGAACTTCTACAGCAAGTGTTTCAATCCTCCTTACTTTCATCACGTAAAGTTGTATTATTTCTATAGTACAGGTTGTTGGAGATTTAGCTGTGGGTTGGTTCTGACTTGATGGTACAACAACATCTGTAGAAAGAATCACTGGAGAAGCTCACTAGCTCACTATCAGCTGTCAAAACCAGGCCACAGGCTGACTGTGGAGCATCAATTATGCATGTGCAAATTCAAGTTGAAGCTGAAGAAAATGAAGACAAGCCTACAAGAACAAAAAATATGATCTTTAATCTATCCCACCTGTATTTAAAAAACATCTCAAGGTTAGGTTTGAGACATTGAACATTAATAACCAAAGGCCAGGTAAGCTGTAGGGTGATATCCATGAAGAAAACAAAAGGTCATTATAAAGTGAAATAAAGATTAAAATGCATGTTAGAAGAGACTTGGACGGAGAATTGTGCTGTTTTTGTTTTTAGGTGCTGTCAAGCCCCATATCTGACACTCTTGAACCCATTGCTGCAGTCAACTGTGTCATTCCATCTCATGAAAGATCTTCCTCTCTTTCTCTGACCTTCCACTGTTCCAAGCATGAAGTCCCTGTGTAATAAATAGCCTCTCCTAGTAACATGTCCAAAGTATTACAGAGAAAACTTTGCCATCTTTGTCACTAAGGAGCAGTCTGACTGTACTTTCCCCAAGATACCTGTTTATCTTTTGGCAGTCCGTGAGATACTCAGTACTTTTCTCCAGCATCACAACTCAAAGGCGTCATTTATCTTTCTGTCATCCTTATTCATTGTTTAGCTCTCAGATGCATAGCAAGTGACTGAAAAGACCAAGGCCTGAATCACGTAGACCTTAAGAGAAGTCTCCAACACGGACTGGCAATATGTCTCCTAATCTCCTGATTGCTAGTACTAAGCGTGTTGATTGTGGACTCATCAAGTTAGATGAAGTTGTTGATAGTTTCAGTCTTTTCTCCATCTGCCATGATGTTGCCTGTTGGTCCGCTGGTGAGGACTTTTGTCTTCTTGATGTTGAGATACAATCCATACTGAAGGTTGCATTCTTTGATCTTCTGAAGGAAGCATTTCAAGACATTCTCAATTTTTAATCAAGCAAGGTTATGTCATCTGCATGATGTGGTTACTAATGAAGTCTTCCTCTGATGTTGATTCTTCATAGATTCCAGCGTCTCAACTTTATTTGCTCAGCATACAAATTGAGTAAGTGTGGAGAAAGGATACAATCCCGACACTTATTCTTTCTGATTTTAAACCATACAGTGTTCGCTTGTTCCATTCATTCATCAGCTTCTTAGTCTAGGAAAGATTTCAGATGAACATAATTAAGTATTCTGGGGTTCCCATTCTTCTCTATGTTAGCCATGGTTTGTTATGATCCATACAGTCAAATGCCTTTACATAGTCAATAAAATAATTAACACTACAAGAACTCACATAGAGATCTTATAAACAACAGATCTGAATCTTACCTTACCCTATATCTTCCTTATGATATTTCACATGATTTTCCCATTGCTAGTCAGTCCATCTGTCAGTCCATCTCCTTGAGGGCTTTCCTTTCTTTGCTGACACTCCACATTTCCAGGCATGATGTTTTCCCCAAGGACTGACTTCTCCAGAAACCATTCCCCAAATGTGTAAGATACTGTTTCACCATCCTTGGTTCTATCTAGCACACTGGCTGCTCTTTCGATGAGATAGATTTCTTTGTGCTTTTGGAAGTTCATCGGATATTTAGTAACTTCTCTAACAGCATAGCCCAAAGGCACCAATTCTTCTTTTGTTATCCTTATTCATTGTCAAACTTTCAGATATGCTAGAAGTAACTAACTGAAAAGACTAATGTGGGCAAAAAATAGACACACTTTAGTCTTTAAACTGACTTTGTTGTTCTTTAGCACTCTGGAGAGATCCTTGAGGGCGAATTATCTATCCCAACATAACATGTTTCTTAATTTTTTGACCCCTGCTACAGTGGATGCTGACTATGGATCCAAGTGGGCTTTGTTTTCCTGATGATGAGATGTAAACTATATTGGAGGCTGTCATCTTTGATCTTCTGCAACAAGTGTTTCATGTCCTCTTCACTTCAGCAAGCAATATTGTATCATCTGCATAATGCAACTTGATATTGAGTCTTTTTCCAGTCCTGGTGCCAAATTCTTCATATAGCCCACTTTTCGGATGATTTGCTCAGCATACAAATTTTCAAGTGTTAGGACAGTTTATTTTGTTTATATTCTCTGATTGACTCGTCCTAACATGTTCCTTTTCTTTATTCGGGATCAAATGTCTCAGATTTATGGAGAATCGGTATATTTTTGGTTATATAACAATGCCAAAACCCAGATTTTCAGAAATTACTCTTTCTCCACTAGGAATAAGGAGAGATACAGGGGCAGGGTAGGCCCTGCAGCTTTACTGTGAGCACTGTGGAGCCATACCAGAGCTACCCTGCAGTCACCAAGGCTGTCGTGAGCCATCTTCTTCCTCTTAAGAGACATTGGAGCTCAGGTTCTGTTTCTTAAAGGACACTTGTGGGTCCGTGGTAGAATCCTGATCTTCTGTTTTAGAGGACAAAGCTTGATTCCTGGCCAGTGTATCACAGGCACAGCCACTGGCATTCCTTGGTCAGCCAGAGGCGTTGTGTGTTGCTAGGATGTTCAATACAATTCACTGGAGGTTCCAGATCTAGATAGACTAAGAGTCAAGATATGGTAATCTTCCAAAACTAAACCAGTGGAAACCCTATGAATTACAGCCAATTAGTCCTATAATGTGGGTTTGCCTCGTTAACATAACAACATTGGTTCTTAATTTTGCTTCTAAGATTCCAGGTCTCCAACTAATATGGGTGTTTATTTAAGGACAAACTTCCTGTCACCCTCAGTGTAATTTCGATGTCACTATTTGCAACGCTGAATCTTTGGGAAAATATCTACCACAGCTAAACATGTTAAAGGTGCATGTTTAATTTTATTTTCCTTACTTCCCATGGAGGAACTTTTGATTTTGATTCCAGGGAAACTGGATTTGAGACAGTAGCTTTCATTTTAGCAAGTTATTTAACTGTTCTAGAGCTCCACATCCTGTCTTGTAATGGGATCATACATGACAACAATCTGGAGCAAGGGATGATTTCAGGGTGGGATAGGGCAGTGGGGAAGAAAATGTGCAACAGTGAGTAAAAACAACATAGAAAAAAATAAGTGAAATCCTAATCTCTTTCTCTTGGGTTTTTCTGTGAGATGATACAATGAATCAAATAATGTGTATTTTAAAATCACTTTCTGGATTTATAGAACTTAGCTGAAAACACTGCCCTTCAAGATTTAGCAAAAGCCTTGCCTTTCTGAGTAGTTTTCTCTGATTTATTTACTCACACCTTTTTGTTTCTTATCTTAATGCTGATAGTACTTCTTGCTTGTACTACTTACTTGTGGGGTTAATTAAGATGTCTCAAATTGTTGGATCCCTAACTTGACAGCACATTTCTTGAGATCAAGGAATGTGTACTCTATCCACTCTTGAACATCTTAGGTGCCAGCATGGGCTCCACAACTCTCCTGAGTGTACCTGAGGATGCACCACTGTGTGAGCACATTCAAGACGTGGGTTCCAAGGCCAGATATTCTGTGAGCCATCTCGTGGAAGCAGGGGCACCCACCAAGAAGGACAAGAACAGTCAGTAACTTTGTGGGAAAACAGAAGGAGACTAAGAAATAAATTTCCAAGCCTTTTCTCAAGATTAAGAAATTGAGAGTAAATTTTTTTTTTTTTTAAAGAGAAACCAGGGAATTCTATGGAATCAGAGAGGGCACTTTGAATTGACCCTGCACATTTTATAATTACCATTAAAAAACTGATGGCAGTTCTTTGTGGAGCCCATCTTAGGAGAGAAAATAATGTGAGAGTTTTTAGGAAACAAAATCTCTCTGACCTGAGCAGGTTCAGCAACATGGTACTGAGTGCTGCTCAAGGACAGCACGACTGACAGGAACTCCTCCAGCGCCCAGACTGCCTTCATTTGATGATGAAGTACAGCTGTTAGGGCCAAAGTCTGAATATGACTTATGCTGAGATTACCAAGATAATGGGACTATTATTTGTCATCACAGCTTTCCTCTGAAGAGAGCTTTCTAGTACTTCCAACCTCATTTCACTCATTTGATCCTAACAAAATAAAGCATGCTATTTCTCTGCTTCACAGATAAAGTTATCAAAGCACAGAGAATGTGTTTTCTTGTCCAAAATCATATTTCTAAGTAGTATTATGACCAATATGTTAGCGTGTCATGTCTAGTTTCACATTCTGGTTGCTAAGAGGCCCGGGATGTGAGGAATTATACAAGGAACAAGACTTTATATCCACCATTTGGGTTTAGGGAGGTTTTATTTCCACACTTAGTGTGAATTATTCTTGTTCTTTGGTGTTGCTAATTAAATGATGGCAATGTTGCAAATTTTTGTCTGTTCTTTCTAAAGATAACATTAGGCAGACATCTCTGGGCTCTGTCAAAGTTAACTGGATAATCTAATTCAGGTCATGTTAGCCCTAGGGTGCAATTGTGAAAACAAGGCTGCTAAAATGGAGATTATGGAGTATTAACTAAGACTCTTTGAGATTCCTAGTCTTTCTTTCCGTAAGTATGAAAGTGTTGCTCTTTATTTCTTGCTAAGCTATACTCTCTTACAATTATCTGGTGAAAAGAATCTAGGAAGACAGGTGTACTGCTAGACTTAGCTCTGCCACTATTAACTGAGATGTGCTGTTATTGTTGTTAGGTGCTGTCGGGTCGAGTATGACTCCTAGTGACCCTGTGAACTAAAGATCTGAGCCCTGCTCTATCCTGCACCATCCTCACACTTCCTGACATACTTCCTGATGTCCATTGTAAAAATCACTGTGTCAGTCTACTTGGATGAGGTTCTCCCTCTCCTTCACCAACCCTTTACCATTCCCAGGATCATGTCCTTCTCCAAGAAATAACCCATCCTAGCAACATGTCCAAAGTATGTGAGGCAAAGCCTCATCATTCTTGCCTCCAAAGAGCATTCCTGCTGCACCTTCTCCAAGACATATCTGTTCTCTTGGTTGTCTATGGGATAGTGAAAGTTCTTCTTCAACACTACGGCTCAGTCATCCATTCGTCTTCTGTCATCCTTACTCATTGTCTAGCACTCAGACAGCAAGTAATTGGAAAGACTATGGCCTGGATCAGACACATCTTAGTCCTCAAACTGACATCATTACTCCTCAGTGATTTAGAGAGCTCCCTAACTACAGTTTTGTGTGTGGCATAAGAATTGAAGGGATATTCATCAATTACTGCATTATGCAGATAATACACATTGCTTGCTGAAAGTGAGGAGGACTTGAAGCACTTATTGGAAAAGATCAAGAAATGCAGCCTTTGGTTTGGATTGAATTTCAGTGTCAAGAAAACAAAGATTCTTACCACTAGACAGTGTCATGATGGGTGGAGAGATGTCCTAGCCAAGTAAATTATCCTGGCTGAGGCCCAATTTACAGATCTGTGAAGTAAGGACAATGCCTTTTCTTGCCAACCTCACAGACGGTACGCTGTGAGGATTGAATTAGGGGATACCTATATTTCTTAGAAAGTCCAAGTATCTCTCCTGTAGAAAATGTAAATCCTTCATTGGGCAACTTTCCTAGTCCTGAGATGACTTCTCTTGACGTTCTTAATATATATTGATACTTTAGTCAGGAAATGCAGAGATTAGTGCTGGCTCTCCTTTCCTGGTTCCCTTATCTGTCTCTTGTACTAAAGTCATGTTGCATATAACTTTGGTGTCCTGTTCCCTACTCACCTTTCTATTCCTATGTTAGAATCCCAATACATCATTTAACAAATGTTTTTGTTCCAGCAAATAAGGTTAAGATTAAAATTAAAATGGAAGGGACTTACAAAGTTTTACTAAATTATAAAAGTCTGGTAGAAAAATCTTTAAGATCAGGTTCTGAGAGGGTGGTCAGGGGCCATAGTTAAGATTCCTTGAAATTGAAAGTTGCTTGAATAAAGGAAACACAAATAAATGTGCGGTAAGAAAAAATATTGTTACCCATTTCACAATTTTTCTGAAGGTTCCACTTGATCATCAGCAGTATTGGAAAGATTTTCTGCAACTTGAGTATGTTGTTATTGTTGTTGTTATGTACTGGCAAGATCTTTGTGAGTCATAGTGACCCTATGTACAATAGCCTTGAAACATCCTGTGCCAACCTTATTGTCTCTGCCATACCTACCCTCATTACCTCAGTCACAAAATCAATCCATGTCATTAAGGGTCTTCCTCTCTCACTCTGCCCCTCCAACCCTTCCAAGTATGATGTCTCTCCCCAAGGACTGATCCCTCCTTGAAACATGCTCAAAGAACGTCAATTGTAGCCTGTGTATTGTGTACAGAATAGTTAATATTCTTTCAGGGAGATGAATGTTCTGTTTTTAAAATGCAGCATATTGAGACACTGGAGAATATTGAACATTGATGTTGTGTTAGTTATTGTGTTGCTATAACAGACATCCCACAAGGGGTTACTTTAACAAGCAGAAATTTATTCTGTCCAAATTTAGAGGGCTAGAAGTCTGAGTACAGAACATTAGCTAGAGGGAAAGGCTTTCTTAGTAGATTAGCTCTAGAAGAAGGTCTCTATATCCATTCAATATCTTTGAGCTCAGCATTTCATGAAGATCTACATGTGGCACAGTCTTTTCTTGAACCTAGGAGGTTCTCATCACAGGGGCCCCAGATCCAAAAGATACATTCCACTCCTGACTCTTCTCTTTTCATGTTCTAGGATCCATCACTCTCTGACCACCTCTCTCTCCTTTTATCCCTTATAAACAGTGATATGGGTCACATCATAAAAAAATTCCTATTACATTAAATCAGGGCTGTCATCTGAGTAAGAGTCGTACATCCCACCCAATCCCTTTACATAAAATCCAGGATGTGACCTAAACAAAAATGTTTCATCCCACCTTAAGTCTCTTAAAATTAATTGTCTGATCATATCAGATCACATAATGGGGGTAATTATTTCATTGCATAGGTGTCAAACCACTGATAATCAGCCTAACCAAGCTGACACATATTTTGAGAGAAGACAATTCTGTCCAACATAGATGCCTATGAAAAGTCAAAATAGTGATTGTGCCCCCAGTATCTAAGGGGTTGAGAGCTGCATCCAAATATACTGGATTTGCTAGTCAATTAATAGGCAACAGCCAATCAAACAAGACAAAGTACTTGATTTGGAAATGTCAAGAGAAGATACTAAAGTAGAAACTGATAGGATTGAGACCTTAAGTGCAAGGAACTGCACGAAACATGATTCTGTGGCTGTTTTTAATGTAAAAATGAAAGTATTTCTCAATGAAACAATTTGTTAGATAGGTTATTTTTGAAACATAAAGCACTGTCTATGTTGATGTCTATTGCCTTTGAGTTGAGCATGACTCATAGTAACCCTATGAACAAAAATCCTGAAGCCCCTCTACAATTATAGACATTTATCAAAGTTCATAAAGTTTCTGAAGGCATGTTATTTAGGAAGTGGATGCCACTCCTGTTTCCAAACCTGTCATAGTATGTTATTGTTCTTATGTGCCATTGAGTCTCCTGCAATGGATAGCGACCCTAGGTATAGCAGCTCTGAACCCTTCCCTGTCCTGATCCAGTTTCACTAACTCCGACACACCAATCCCCATTGCTCCAGTTACTGTATGAATCCATCTCATCCAGGTTCTCCCTCTCCTGTGCTGTCTGTCCACCCTTCCAAGCATCATGTCCTTCTCCAAGGACTGATCTCTCCTGGCCACATTCCCAGAGTAAGTGAGGCAAAGCTTCAAAATCCTAGCCTCCAAGGAAAGACTTGGTTTCAGCCTCTCCAAGACAGACCTGTTGTTTTCTTGGCAGTCCATGGTATATTCAAGACTCTTCTCCAGCACCACAATTCGAAGGGATCTCTTCATCTTCTGTCACCTTTAGTCATTGTCCAACTCTCTGAAGCATAACAAGTAATTGAGAATTGGCCTGGATTAGGCACACCTTTGTATCTAGACTGACATCATTGCTTTTCAGCACTCTGGAGATGTCCATGACAGCAGATTTTCCCAGTGTAGTTCATCTTTTGATTTCCTGACTGTTGTTGTTAAGAGTGTTGATTGTGGGTCTGAGCAAGCTATAACTGCTAACAACCTCAATCTCTTCTCCGTCTAGCATGGTGCTGCCATTTGGCCCAGTGGTGAGAATCTTTGTCTTCTTGATGTTGAGGTTCAATCCATTTTGAAGACTACAATCCTTGACTTTCTGCAGCAAGTGCTTTAGTTCTTCAGTTTCAGCAAGCAAGGTTGTGTCATCTGCATATCATAGGTTGTTAATGAGTCTTCCTCCAATCTTGATGCCACACTCCTCCTCATAAAACCCTGCTTCCCAAGTGATCTGTTCTGCATACGGATTGAAAAGGTATGAGGACAGGATGCATCCCTGATGCACTCCTTTCCTGATTTTGAACTGTGCAGTGAGTGCTTCCTTCTGAGAACTGCTTTTTGGTCCAAGTATAGGTTTCATATAAGCATGATCAAGTGGTCTGAGATTCCCATTGTCTTCAAGGTTAGCCACTATTTATTGTGATCCACACAGTCAAATGCCTTTGCATAGTCAATGAAACACATATAGACATTCTTCTGGTACTCTCTGCTTTCTGCCAAGATCCATCTGACACTGACAATAATGTTCCTAGTGCCACAACTCTACTAAACCTAGCCTGTATTTCTGGTATTTCTCTGTCAATGTACTGTTCAAGTCTTTTCTGGATAATCTTCAGGAGGATTTTGCTAGTGTGTGATATTAACGATATTGCTGAGTAATTTCCACACTCTGTTGGGTAACCTTTCTTTGAAATGGGAATAAATATGGGTCTCTTCCAATCAGTTGGCAGAGTAGTTGTCCTCCAGATTTCTTGGCACAACTTGGTGAGCACATGCAGGGCACCATGTGTTTGCTGAAATGCATCAATTGGTATTTAATCAATTCCTGGGGCTTTCTTTTTTGCCAAGTCCTTCACAGCAGCCTGTACTTCATCCTTCATCCTCATTGCCTCTTGCTAATATGTTGTTTCTTGAAATTCTTCTGTGTCAGCCAATTCTTTTTGGTACAATGACTCTGTATACTCCTTCCATCTCCTTTTAATGCCTACCTTGAGACTGCAAACCTGTGTGACTTTAGAGAGACAGAAGAGTATTGGAGAGGTCAAAGCCCAATTTGGGAGCCCAACTGCTTGGGTACAAAGCCCAACTTCCTTATTTGCCTGCTGAGAGATCTTAAAAGATATATCCACTATGAGGTCTATCCTCATCTACAAATTAGAGATAGTAAACAATACCTACTTCCCAGAGCAATCATGAAAATTACAATTCAATGATTTTGCAATGCTTAAAACAGTGTTAGTGGTGTTGGGTCTCACCAAGTCACCTACAACACTACCAACAACAAATCTAAATCTTACCTTACCCCAAGCCGTAATCTCTCACATGCCCAGTTCTGTGGGCACAGTCACTGTTGTCAGTCCATCTCATCTAAGGTCTTCTCTTTCACTGAAACCTCTACCTTTCCCAACATAATGTTTTTTTAAAGACAAACTCAAAGTATGTGATATGAAGTTTCATCACCCTTGCCTCTAAGGAGAACCCTGGCTGCACTTCCTTCAAGATAGATTTATTTGTTCTTTTGGAAGTCTAAGGGATATTCATTATTGTTCTTCAATATCAAAAGTCAAAGGTGTCAATTCTTCTTTGGTCTTCTTTATCCACCATCCAGCTTTCTGATGCACCGAGAGCAATTGAAAATACTTTGGTTTGGATTTGTTGTTGTTGTGTACTGACAAGTTGGAACTTACCCATAGCTGATGTTCTGGCAGGTTTTCAGACGTAATTAATTGCATGGGAGGAGATTACCTATCCTTCTCCCCCAGAGCAGCTGGTGGCTTCAAACCATGTGCCTTCAGGATTGCAGTGCAGCTTCTTGCCACTAGTCCAGTTAGCTTGGATTGTTGTTGTTATGTGCTGTCAAGTTGGCTGCGACCCGTAGTGACCCTATGTACAGCAGCTCTGAAGCCTGCCCTATCCTAAGCCAGTCCCTCTGATTCCAACACACCGACCTCCATTGCCACTATTACCGTATTAATCCATCTCATCTGAGAGCTTCCTATCCTGTGCTGTTTCTCCTCCCTTTCAAGCAGGAGGTCCTTCTCCAAGAACTGGTTCCTCCTGGCCATGTGCCCAATGTATGTGAGACAGACCTTCAAAATTTTAGCCTCCAACGATAAAATTGGTTTTATATTCTCCAAGACAGACCTATTTGTTTTCTTGGCAGTCCATGGTATATTCAAGACTCTTCTCCAGCACCACAACTCAAAGGCATTGATTCTTCTTCTGTCATTTTTAGTTATTATGTAGCTCTGTGATGCATAGCAAGTAATTGTAAAGACCACGATCAGAATTAGGCACACTTTAGTCTCTTGACTGACATGGTTGCTTTTCAGTACTCTGGAGAGGTCCGTGACAGCAGATCGAAAAGATCTATATTTATTCTCATTCAAAAAATGGTGATCGACCCAGTGTGGAAATTATCAAACAATATCACTAATATAACATGCTAGCAAAACCCTGCTGAAGGTTATCGAGAAATGACTGAACAGTATATTGACAGAGAACTACTAGAAATACAAGTTGGATTTAGAAGAGGCCATGGCATTAGAGACATTATTACCAATGTCAGATGAATCTTGGTAGAAAGCAATGAGTACCAGATAAACGTCTATCTGTGTTTCATTGACTATGCAAAGGTATTTGGTGATGTGGCTTGGATTAGACTCATCTTAATCTTTAAATGTATATTATTAGAAGACCAAGGACCTTTGATATGGAGTACATCTCAATATCAAGAAAACATAGATCCTCATCACAGGACCAACAATCAACTTTATGATAGATGTAGGAAGGATTGAAGCTTTCAATGATGATATAGAAAACATAACAAATTCTAGAAAACATTGAGAATAATGGAAATCCGGAGTTGTATTTGTGTGAAACATATACATAGGCCAAGACACAGTTGTTTGAATAGAACAAAGGAATACTGCATGGCTTAAAATCAAGAAAGGTGTATACACAATTACAATTGCATCTTCTCTCCATACCTGTTTAATCTGTGTACCGCACAAATCATTCAAGAAGCTTGATTATATGAAAAAGAATGAAGCATTAGGATTGGAGGAAGACTCAGTAATAACTTGTGTTATGCAGATGGTACAACCTTGCTTCCTAAAAATGAAAAAGAGTTGAGGAGCTTACTGAAGAAGGATAAAGACTTCAGCCTTCAACATGGGTTACATCAATATCAAGTAGTTGCAAAACCTTCACTACTGGACAAATAGGTAGCATTGTGATAGATGAAGAAAATATTGATGCCATCAGCTAATTGAATCCACAGTCAACACCTAACACAGTAACAGCAGTCGAGAAATCAAAACAAATCTGCTATCAAGGACCTCTCTGAAGTTCTAAAGAGCAAGGCTATCCAGTTTAAAGACTAACATGTGCTTTATTCAAGCCAAGATATTGCCAGTTGCTTCCTATACATCTGAAAGTTGGACAATGAATAAAGAAAATTAAAGTAGAATCGATGCTTTGAATTGTGGTGCTGGCAAAGAATATTGACTAACCCATGGACTGCCACAATAACAAACAAGTCTAACTTGAAGGTGTGTAACTAGGGTGCTCCTTAGAGGCAAAGATGATGAAACTTGGGCTCACCCACTTTGGGAATGTTGTCGGAAGTAACTAGTCCTCAGAAAAAGACACTTCTTGGGTCAGGAAAAAAGAAGACTCTCAACAAGGTGAATTGACACTTGGACTATACCAGTGGAGTCAAACATGTGGGTGATTATGAGGAAGGTGCAGGAGAGGGCAAGATTTAGATCTATTGTTCATGAGATCATCAGTCAAAGTTGACTCTACAGCACTTAACAACAATATTCACAAGTAATCTATTTTTAAAAATATGTTCATGAAAGTAAGGTACAAAGCAGAACAGTACTATCCTGTTTCATACAAATATATCTTATTTTTTTGGGTTTTTTAAAGTTTTAAGTTGAGAGTTTATTAACTCATATTTTAGACAGTATTTTAATGGTTTTAATAATGGGGTTTTTTTCAGCAACCAGTTGTTTAGAAGCAACAAATCAGAAGGATGATTCTATTAGTGAAGAAATAAAACAAAATAACAATAGCAGCAAACTCTTTTTACCAAGAGAAAAGTGATTCCAAAAACATGCCATTTTGGCACTGTTTGCTTCAAAGACACAGATCTAGCACACCTCACAATTACCCAGAAGTCATCATAATTGTAGCACTATTTGATAATAGTTATTTAGAATCATGTTTCTAGCCCATGAAGCTCAACATATTGGCTTCAGTGTGCTTTGTATATAATGTCTTGAAAATAATATCCATTGAGAAGTAATAATGCTGTTATCTTTAGCCCTTACAGATGAAGGAAGATACAATTTTCCTCTAACATTGCAAATTCAGTATACTCTAGTACCAGAGAGAAACAATGTGATAAGTCAAATGAGAAAGTAAGAGGATGATATACAGTTCTAGGGTTAGAATCCAGTTTATTTGGTAATGACATATCTGATAAGGGATTCACCTTAAAATTTAGAGAATACTCCTGCACCTAAACAAGAAAAATGTAAACAACCCAATCACAAAATGGGCACAGAGTATGAATAGACACTTTACCAAAGAAGACATTGAGATGGCAAACACATGAGGAAATAAGATGCAAATCAAAACCTATATGAGATATCATCTCATCCCAGTAACAATAGCAAAGTTCAACAGAGCAGCAAATGAAAGAATGCTGATGAGTTTGTGGAGAGATTGGAACCCTCATTCATTGCTGATGGGAGTGTAAAATGCTACAACCACTATGGAAGGTGGTATGGCACTTTCTCAAAAAGTTGGAGATAGAAATACCATTTGACCCAGCAGTTCTACTATTAAGCATATACTCTAAAAAAACCCAGAGCTTCCACCCAAAAAGATATATGCACACCAATGTTTATTGCTGTGTTATTCACAATAGCAAAGTGGTGGAAGCTATACAAGTGCCCATCAATAAATAAATGGATAGAAAAGCCATAGTACAGTCACACAATGGAATGCTATGCAGCATTGAAAAACAAGGAAATCCTAAAATACTACCCAGCATGAGTAGCCCTGGAGGATAATATCTTAGTAAAAAAAGGATAAATACTGTATAACACCACTGTTACAAAACAGGGCTGACATAGGGGTTGTGGGAAAACTAAGAGAAGAGGGGATAAAGAATGAACACTGCACTGGAACAGATAAAGGAAAGAACTGTTTAAAAGATATACATGATTAGACATTATTTGTATGACAACAGTCCAGAATAAGAAGTGCATAGAAAAGTGGACTGGGGGAGATAGAAAGGGAGGAAACTATGCAACAATGGATGATTTTTTTTTAAGTGAACTGCAGTGGGTAGGGGAAAAAGTGGGCAATGATGAATGAATGAAAATACAACTTTTCTGTAAACTTTTGTTAAAATCACAATTAAAAAGCCCGTAAAAAAATTCTAAGAAATCAAACTAAAACCAAATATCTCTTTTATACATAATGCTTCCTATACACAAGAGAACAAATATCAAAATACAACAATGATAATGATACTAATTATGATAGTCATATATAATTAATATAATGATAGTTAAAAACCCTTTGCCATTGAATTGATTGATTCATAATGACCCTATAGGACAGAGTAGACCTGACCTTTAGAACAATCAAGCAAATGAGACCTTAAGTAGCTTCCCAGGAATAAGATAGGGCAGTCTGTTTCCATAAAAATTGCAGCCTTGGAGACCCTAATCTGTCCTATAAGATCACTGTATGACAGAATCGACTCAAAGATAGGTTTTTTGGTTGTTATCAACTCTCTAATGTTTCCCTTAGATGCCTGTACGTTATTTACCTTTTAAAAGTCCAGCCACAGCGGTGAGTTCAGCTCTAGATCTGAAGAGTGACTATAAGTCATTGTCTAAGGGCTTCTACCAACATCTATCAGTTGGGTTTTGGGGTTTTTTTTAATGATTTTTGAGTTTGGATTCATGTTTTTCTCCCATTCTATCTAGAACTACTCAATCCAAAACTAGAAAAAAAATCTTGAAGCAGCGTTTCATATTGTTCTCCTGAGTTCTTAGTCTGAATGTGCACCCCAGTTCCCTGGAAAATCAAGGACTAAGCCCAAGCCATCACCAGTTAATTAATTTAATAAGCAAATCTTGGTTGGAGCCTCATTCATGGGACGCCCTCATCTGATCACCATAACAATCAGAATAAAAATTTAGGAAGTCTGGGGACAAAGAATACATGAAGTGTGTGGCACAAAGCACTGGTGTGAGCCCAGTTGGTGGAAAAGCTTAACTGAGTCGTTGTTTAGTGGGCTGTGTGGATATTTTTTCACATTTTTTAAAATTTTATATTGATTTGCATACAAAATCTGCACATATTGTGTTTCATTCCAATACATTGTGTTTCACCAATCTTTAATTCACATTGTGTTTTACACAATCATTCATACACATTGTGTTTTATAAATGAATCACCATTGATCTCTGCCAGCTATTACCCTACCTCTTCAGGTCCTCATTAGACATTTCCTATTCCTATTCCTTTACCCCCACCCACTCATCTCCTTGTGGTTTCCCCCCCCCTCCATTTCCACCCCTTTCCTTTTCCCCTTCCTCTTTTGGACTTTTATACACATCTTACTAGTTATCCTCCTATTTTTACAAAATGGTCTTATGCAATATTTATCCTCATGAGACTGAGTTAGTTTACTCAGCACAATTCTCTAGATTCCATGGAGATGTTTTGATCAGGGGTATAGATTCAAACCTGTGAAAGCTACTACCTGTGGAAAGTATGTCCTTGAGAAAGAAAATTCGAAGATTTTCACCTAAAGGAAGTGATAGAAAAGTATCAAGGCTGCATCCTGCAAATGGTAGAAAACATTTGAGACTCAAAAAAACTAAAGCAGTTTCATAGAGTTCTGGCTTTCAAAAGTTTCATTGTAATGGATTGGCAGTACCTAACCTTTCCTTCTCCATTTCAGGAGTAGCTCAGAGAGGAGGAAGGAGAAATCCCGGGATGCCGCCAGGTGCCGGCGAAGTAAGGAGACAGAGGTCTTCTATGAGCTCGCCCACGAGCTGCCCCTGCCTCACAGCGTGAGCTCCCACCTGGACAAGGCCTCCATCATGCGGCTGGCCATCAGCTTTCTGCGAACACACAAGCTCCTGTCCTCAGGTGAGCCTGGCACCCCCTAACCTCTAATCTTTATGCACGCTGGCTAGCCATCATGTCCCTACTCACTCATGGTGGTCCCTATTATGCTGGAGTTTGAGGCCCACTAGAAAGTCTTCATCCTCAGGAGCTCACACTCTGCAGAATCTTCACCTTTACCTTTACAGATGCTTTGAATAACTCCTTCAAGTTAAAGGCCTACTATCTAGCAGTTACCTTGATGCTGAAGACAGTGCTGGCATGAGAGCCACAGCAGGATCAGAGAAGAAATGAGGACCCGGAAACCAAGGGCAGGACCGAGAGGTCTGGGAGAACTAGGAACAGCTCTTGCTGACTCCTCAGTCTCATTTCTATCTGGCTCTAAAGCGTATTCTCCAAGTGGACTTTTATTCTTCAAAGTCCTTTAGGTTCCCATCTTCTCCCTTCAAACCTTTTCCAGAATGGCAGACAAGATGTGCTCCGATAATTGCTTCCCTCTTGCTAGCCAACTAGCCAGTGCGATTTTTTTTGTCCTTGCTGAACATTAGTTTCTTCATCTTTGAAATGGAATCTGTTGTGGTGGTGGTGCTGGCGGTTTACTGTCAAGTCAGAACTGACTCATAGCTGACCTTCCAGTGGGTTTTCAGAGGCAGTAAAAAACATCAGGGAGCAGCTGGGTTTGAATTGCTTCCCTTTATGCTGACAGCACAATTCCTTACTACTAAGTCACCAAAGCTCCCTAAAATACCTATACACAGTATGTATAAGTATTATAATATATAATATAGGTATAAAAATGAATTATTATCATGTACTCTTGAGTCAGAACAGACCCTTAGCTGGCCTTTCAGCAGGTTTTTAGAGGCAGTTGATCAAATGGGAGGAGACTGCTCATCCTTCTCCCATGGGGCAGCTAGTAAATTTGAACCACGTGCCTTCGAGATTATAGCACAGTTTCTTACCACTAGGATACCGGAAATACCTATATCACAGGATGTCTGAAAATTAGCTGTTGTGGTTGTGTACCATTGAATTGGAACCAGTCCATAGCTGACCCTCCGGTGTGGTTTCAGAGACAGTAAATCGTGCAGGCATTGACTGCCCATTGGCAATGCAGCTTCTTACCCGCTAGGCCTCCAGGCATACTCATTCCCCAGGGGTGTGTCCTTGACATTAACAGCTCAAGGTGCAGCTCTTCTCAGGAAAGCCAGATAGCTCTCATCTTCCCTCATCTTTCTGCAACTCTCAAGTTCACAAACTTTTTCTTTCCCCTTAGAAAGAGTTCTTACTCTTCAAAAACCATTTCCTGTTATCCTTGACCTGAAAGAGATGACCTGAGGAATTTGCCCATTTCAGATGCTATGAAAATTCTATCTGACTGCTAGTCTGTAAGGAAACTGGGCATGCATTATGACCCTCCCACCGAGTCTGGCCCCTACAGGTGGGCAGTGTCCAAGGTGGTGAGTGTGAGGGAGGCAGCCAGGAAGGGGAAGGGTCTTTGTGACTGGTTTTCAGTTTTCCTGAACAGGCTTGGTGTCTTGGAGACGAGTTCATTCCATCCTGTTATGAACTGGCTATTCTGGGAAAGAAACCCTGAGCAGAGGGACTCCAGCATGAGGCCAGGAGGCCAGGCCAGCTTGTGCTATTCTGGGTCCTTTAGCACAGGAAGGAAAAGCAGGGGGGTGGGGACTTTGAGAAAATCAGGTGGTAGCTCAGAGGGCTGAAGGGTTGGAGAACTGACTCTGTACTACAAGTCTAAAGAGTCCAGTTGTGCAGGAGTGGGGGCCGGGGATAAAGTGAAACTCCGTAAATACTTTCAAAGAAATGATGTAACACAATGGCCAATTCCTTATCAGGTGCAGATAGGAGCAGTTAGACTACCATCCCCCCTCAGCCCGGGATGGTTGCATATAAGAAAGGCTGAGGAGCCATCTAGTCTATATTACATGTGTGCTCTTTTCTTTGATTGCCTTGGCTTATCTTTCTGTACAGATAAGAGCAGTGGACAATAATGTTGGCATCACCATCACAGGTACACAGTATAGACACTTGCCAGTTTAGGGTGATTAGAGACAGAATTATTCTCTAAACCCAGAAATAAATCCTTTACTTACTGTTTATGGTATTTGAAATTTTACTATTACACGTTATTTCTTTGGGGATAAGGAATGAGTTTCTAATTTTACTGAATAACACAGGTTAAAGATCTCCTCAACTGAGGTTTGTATTCAGTATCAAGATCTAATTTGACTTTTAGAAATTAGTTTCTTTGCTGCTTTCCAGCTGCATTCCCCTTGTCCTGGCAGCATGAGCCCCAGGATAGTGCAGGGAAGCCTGGGAAAGTGGGAATGTGGCAGAGTTGCCTTGTTGGTCCAGGTCTTCCAAGTCGCCTGGCTTTGACAGGGCTCAGTCTTGCGTTTGTCTTCTCGGTTGTTTGAGTGAAAAATGTTTGTGTTTTCCTTCTCTGAAAAGTTTCCTTCTTGCACAGCCTTTCTTTTTTTCAGGTTTCACTGTAACCGGTTAGTCTTGGCGCACCACATTGAATGGAGTTTAGCCTGTAGAATGCTTGAGGTCTCAGAGCCTGTCAGAGGGTTCTCCCCTTCCTTCACAGATGAGGCATAGAAACATTAAGGTGATTCAAAGTCACATAGCACGTAGTAAACTGTACCTGAAATTCGCATTCCCTTGACTGTCAATCCCTGGAAAAGGTAGGTGTGAGATGGCAGGAGTTTTGTGCCAGTGTAATCAGGCAAACGTATTGTGAGGATTCAGTGAGAGAAAGGGGAGAAGAGAAGGCAGGAGCCCGGCTTAAACGGAGTCATCCTCTGTGCTGTCTCTGTTCTCTCGGTACAGGATTTTATTGTCCATGAGCTCTGCATGGGAGCCTGCCCATCCTTGTCAGTGGTTAAGAAACTGGCTTGGAAAGGATCATGATCTGAAGGCTCGGCTCTCTGAGCACATGTGCCCGTGTGTGTGTGCTGGACAAGTGCAGGTGGAGAGGGCCACAGTGGGCCACAGAAGGTGGGACGTCCCATGTCCGAGCTCAGGAGCTGACGCCAATTGTAGACGCACACTGTCCGCTGTCTGCACCATGCCAGCTCTAGTCCTCTCTGTCTCAAAGAAAGAGATGTTGGGAAAAGAGAGAGCATTTCTGCATTTGACCATGTGGCCTGGTGTCCTTGAAGAAGTTTTTATGAAGGACGGGAGCCTGGGGCGGGAGAAGGTAGTTTTTCAACATCCCTTTCCTTTAATTTCTTTCCTGGGTTTTGTCCCATGTTCTCTGGGCATTTCTTAATGTAAATGAAAGATTGTATAAACACAATGTATATGAATGAAACATAAGAAAAGGAATTATTATATGAAAACTAACAAAAATATTTTAAAAAAATTATTTTCAGGAATTGTATGTGAGACAGATTTTTTTTTCTTCTTTTCTAATCCAAGACAAAGGTGGGTGACTTTTAGTTCGCGGCCCTTGGGCCAGTCTTTCATTGTTTTTGTTCAGACATTCCTCTAGGTCATATAGCCGTGGTGTACAAGTTGCCGTCCTGCGGTCGCCTGTGGTTGCTGTGAGGCTGAACCCTGTGACACGGATGTGTCAAATGCGTTAATGGTTGGCTACCCAATGTGGACTGAGAGTGGGGTGGAGCTCCCCGATTAAACAAGCTTGGAAGGAGGAGTGGCATCCACTTCCATAATAGCTTGCCTCCGGAAACCCTATGAACTTGGAGAGAGGATGAAAGGCACCCAAGCGTCAAGGACTCTCCTTCATAGGGTTGCTATGAGTCACCTGCGACTGGATGGCACTTAACAACAACAACAATCTTGTTTTGATTTTGCAAAACCTGTAGCTTCATGAAAAGGAGTGCATGACTTGTGGCCAGGTAGATCTGTGTCAGGATCTTAGGTTGGCTGCCCTTTTTCTATGCAAACTTGTGAAAATGGCTTTATTGCTTTTGAGCCATAGCTTATTCATCTGCACTGGAGGGCCTAGTAAATACTTACCTGGCATATCTTGCTCGAGGACTGAGATAATAGAAAAGGCCTTGTCTTGTTGCACACCACATGTTAGAGCTCTCGATAAATTATAGCTTCTAAGGAAAAGTTGTTACTAACCAGTAAATTCATTTACATGTTTAAGATCCTAGAAAGGTCATGTGAAAGAAAACCCAGTGTAAAGTTTTGCTATCTTTTTATCTAACTTTCAGCAATTTCTATAAAAATGCAGATGTCAAGCTTGGCAAGGTCAAAACAAACCACAAAATCATTATCTAAGCATTTCTCACAAAGGTGAACACCAGTATTGACTCATTTTTTGATAGGAAATAGCTGGTTGCATATCGCAGAGTTCAAAAGGCTAAAAACTGCCAGGTTTTGCTTTAGAAAAGTTGCTTCTTTACTTAGAAACACATTTCCCTTTGATTTTCACAGTAGGCTGTGCTGTGTGGGAATGTTGGAGAGGAAACCTCAATGTTCAGAAATTCAGACTGTAGGTCTGGGCTGCCGATTGAGATTCGTATCACAGGAAGCAAACTGAAACAATGGTTTATGATATTAGCTTCCACGCTGGGCCCAGAACAGAACACACTCTGACAGGAACATCAGTGGAAATACAGCTTGATTGTCTTAAAGTCTCTTTCAAGATGAGCCCCACAAATAACAGCCGAACATGGGTCACTTTGCATTCCAAGGGCAGCAAGCAGCAGCAACTATGCAACCTTTGCTTTCACTATCAAATTGATTTGGGGCTTCCCCAAACTCTTACATAGTAAAATCATATTTATGTCACACAAGAGCTAGGGATTCAAGGTCTGAGATAGAAGGTGAATGCTGGAAGTATTGTTGATTCATTGTCATTTGTTTAATGAAGGAAGACATTAGTGTAACTGTTGTTAGGTGATGTCATTCATGTTGACTACAACAGCACATCTGAACCTTGCCCTATCCTGACTGTCCTCTCTAGATCTGTCTTGTTCAAGCTCAGTGGAATTGTCACTATCTCAATCCACGTCATTGGGGATCTTCCTCTCTTCTGCTGGCCCTCCACCTTTCCAAGCATGATGTCCCTTTCCAAGGAATAGCCAGCCCCTCCTGACAATATGCCTAAAATACGTGAGATGCAATTTCACCATCTTTGCCTCTAAGGAGCACTCTGGTTGTACTTCCTTCAAGACAGATTGGGTTCTTCTCTTGGCAGTCTTTGGGATATTCAGTACTCTTTGTTCAAAGACACCAATTCTTCAGTTTTCCTTATTTATTTTTCAACTTGCAGATACATAGGAAGCAATTGACCATGACTTTTCTGAGGTGCACTTTAGTCTTTAAACTGTCATCCTTGCTCTTTATAGCTTTGGAGAAGTCCTTGATAGTAGATTTCCTCAATGCAACACATCTTTTAGTGTCTTGACTGCTGCAACAATGGGTGTTAATTGTAGATCTAAGTAATGAAATAATTTATAACTTTTGTTATTTTCTCATCTATCATAATGTTGCCTGCTGGCCCATTGGTGAGGATTTTTGTTTACTTGATGTTGAGATATAGCCCATTTTGAAGGCTGTAGTCTTTGATCTTCTGCAGCAAATGCTTCAAGTCCTCTTCACTTCGTTCAACAAGATTGTGTCATCTATAATAAAATATATTGTTGTTGAGTCTTCCTCCAATATTGATGTCACATTTTTCTTCATAAAGTCCAGCTTCTTGAATTATTTGCTCAACATACAGCTTTAATTGGTATGAAGAAAGGATTCAACTCTGATAGACACCTTCCCTCATTTTAAACCAGGCAATGTACCCGTCCTCTGTTCAGACATTGTATAGGTTTCTCATGAACACAATTAAGTGTTCTGGGATTGCCAGGTTATCTAATGTTATCCATAATTTTTTATATTGACACAGCCATATGCCTTTGCATAATCAATAAAACATAAGGAAACATATTTCCTGTATTCTCTGCTTTCAGCCAAGATCCATCTGATATCATCAGTGATATCCCTAATTCTGCAGCATTGTCTGAATCTAATTTGACTTCCTGGCAGTTCTTTGTCAAATCTTTGTACTATTCCAGCCATTTTTAAATAACCTTTAGCCAACTTTTACATGCATGTGATAGTAATGATATTGCTTGATAATTTCTCAGTCATCATTTTGGGGAATAGGAAAAAAATGGATCTCTTCTAGTCAAATGACTTATTTTTTTGCAATACTAAGAAAAACTCTGGTGTTGCAGTGGGTCATGCTGACCAAAAAGCTTGATAGTTCAAATCAACCAGCTGATCTGTAGAAGAAAGATGGAAGCAGTTTGTGCCCATAGAGATTTGCAGCCCCAGAAACCCATTGGGATAGTTCCACTCTGTCCCATAGGGCACTATGAGTAGGATTCAACTCAGTGTCAGTCAATGAGCCTGCTAAGGGGGGACACTGAAATGTGGGAGTAGTGATTCTAAAGTTTTTACTATAACCTCCCCATCCAGGAAAGCGAGGACCAAAGAGCATAACTATGACTTCAGGCATGGTTTCTGGTACTGTAGCCTCCCTGTGTTCAAACATCTCTCTCTGGGCCTTTTATTCCTTTCTTCTCTCCCCTCACCTAATGCACATTCCTACCAAAGCCTTTTTCTGTCCTGTTTGGGAAGGCACAAATAAACAGATTCTTATCAATTGCTGTCAAGTCAATGCTGGCTGATAGCAGCCCTATAGGGCAGAGTTGAACTCCCTTGTAGGGTTTCCAAGATTGAATCATTACGGAAATAGACTGTCATATCTTTCCCCCTTGGAGCTGCTAGTGAATTCAAACCACTGACGTTTCAATCAGTAACCAAAAATCTAATTTCTGTGCTACCAGGGTTCCTTAAAAATGATTGATATTAGGATGTTAAAGACTGAAGACTGCCATTAAGATGTATAGTCTTCCAGAGACACCTTGTCTGTAAGATTCTTGTAAACGGAAAAAGTCAGTCAGCTGATATTTGGTAATTCGGAGAGGTAAAATGTGAAAATAAGAGATGTAAAAAACAAAGGAGTGAATCACTGGAGGTAGACTTTCAGGAGTACCTAGGAAGCGAACTCCATCAGTTTATACTTTCTGCCAAAGATGTCCGAATAACCTATACCCTACTGCCTTCTCGTGGTGGGGTTTAAAGGTATGAATAATAATCCAGGTTGTGTCCAAAGATAGTTTCTTCTTGGCTGGATGAGGAGACTGCTCTTCTAATCGGCATACCTATGACTGGGGTTAGTGTTGGGTCTGTGGCCAGAGGACTAGAAAGGAAGGAGCAGTTTAAGCCAAGTCATTAAAAGGAAAATCCCTGTGATGGTAACTAGGTGATCACAGCCTGCAAAGCACATCTGAATCAAGGAGATCACATCAGATTGGGAACTTCTCAGAGTGGAAACAAGGAGGAAAGGGCTCCTGGTAGAAGAACACCATTGTGGCCAGCCTCCTGACCAGCAGAGCCGCGGGACAGCCTGGTCTCACTGACTGCTCAACCCCGATGTCCAGCTCCTGCTGCCCGTGGGGTCCCACCCACACGGGTGGTGCAGCCTGAAGGAAATGAACGGGTGCTCCGGAAAAAGTGCTCCGAAACCTCGACCCGCACATATCCTGGCTGTGGGGAGTCATCAAAGCCTGTTTACTGGGGTATTTTTAGCATTAAAGGCTTGTTGTGCTCCCCGGGCCCTATATTCACCACCTTAGCAGAGGAGCTCTGATTCAGATTCCCTGGCCTGCTACTTAAGAGTCCTGGGATGCAAGTTACTGAGACTCAAAACATAAGGATTGGAAGATCCCCAACGGATAGATTGCTCAGCACCTGGTAAGGGAGTAGGGAGCTCTGGGTGGCATAGCCCTTAGGGAGTTGGGCTGCTGACCCAAAAGCTACATCGCTATAATGATTCAAATCCAGCAGCAGCAGCTCTATAGAAAAAGATGGCTGGTCTCCTCTCATGCGATTTACTACCTCTGAAAACCTGCTGGAGGAGCTAGGAGTTGATTCTGACTAGATGACAATCAGTGAGTGAGTAACAGGCTTTATTCTTATCTGCACCCAGACTTATTTATTCTTGCTTGTCTGGAGCCTCCTAGTGATTTATCTTTGTCTTCTGTTCCAGCTGTCTGTACATTCTTGGATGGAAGAATGTGCTCTTATTTCTTGATAGGCAATAACTCTGGCTGATTGAGGCTTATTTCTTACTTTGTGCCTAATTCAGAGCAGGCACCTCGAAGGAGTCTAAGAACTGTTTTGTTGTTAGCTGTCGTCCTTGGATACGTGGCCACACCGTGGGGTCAGTCCACCGTAATGAACAGAGTTTTAGATAGGCTAATCTTTGTTAGCAAATCACCAGGCCTTTCTTCCTAGTTGATCTTGTTCTGGAAGTTTCATTAAACTATGTTCATCATAAAAACAACATGCACATCTCTGGTGACAGATAGGTAAAGTGTTTGTGCATGAAATGCATTGGCTAGGAACTGAATCTGTGTCTCCTACATGAAAGGCAAGAATTCTACCCTGAGTCAACGATGCCCCTTAAGAATTTCTCTCTCTGAGTGCATTGTCCTTGTGCCTAACACTGATCTAATGACGCGTCAGGAAAGACGTTACATCCACATGAGGGACCAGGAGGTGATGTGAGCTGAGCCTCTGCGCCCTGGAGTGAGGGTCCAGCTCCCAGCTTGGCAGCTCCCAGCCTCCCCTTTAAGCAGGATGAGAATGGCCTGGATAGTGCCCTCAGAAGCTCCCAGAAGGAAAAGTAGGTGCTGCCTGAGCAAGAAATCTCACATTGGGAAGAGGCCCCACCCAATGCCTGCTATTCCAGAGTCCCTGGGGTGACTTACTGGCTTCCTGGTCCTCTAGCCATTGTGATTTCAGTTCCAAGATATTCTGTGTCCATTGTGACCCCAGAGCACCCCTCTCTCACTCCCTCCCAGGGCCAGGCAGTTGCAGTAGCCACTCACGCCACCTCCTGGAAACAAGTATGCTAGGAACTGATGGAAGCCAGGGTGGTTGTGCTGGAACTGTTAAAAACAGGAAATTTTAAGCAGAAATATTTCCTCTGGGCCTGGTTAACCCAAACAGGGTTGTCTTGGGATGACTCCAGATTTTGAAGTCAGTCTTGCCACTGAGATCAAAGAAATTGGAGAGAAAATATCCTCTCAATAGATAAGAAACCACAGGGCTGGCCTTCTGCTTGTCAGGAGAAAAGACTCTCCTATCTGGTGTCATTTAAGTGATGCTGAGAATCCTAGTTCTTATCCAACCCAGAAATGGGTCACCACCTGTGCAAAGAGCCTGCTAATGCCCTCCTCAGGGTTACTTGCTGAAGCTGGAGTTGAGGCAGTGATTCTCAAGAAAGATCCTAGGACCAGGATTCTCAGCCTCACCAGGGAACTCCTTAACAATGCAAATTCTTGGGGCCCACCCAAATCTACTGAATTAGAGCCTCCCCAGGTGAGGCCTAGTCAGGACCAGCTTCTTGGTGGTGTGGCCTGGGCAGTCACTTTGGGCTTCCCACTTAGGAAGGCCTGTTTGAATTTTTAAGCAAGTACTTGGTTTAGTTTCTCAATGAGGTTGCATTTTTATTTTCTTTACAGTGGGCTGTACAAATTAGGTAGACAGCCCTAGACCCAGACTCCGTTTTTAGCCAGCTGTCCAAATGATTCTGATGTATGCTCAAATTGGCAGTAATTGAGTTAGGTCACTGTCTCTCCTGACCCACCCCCTGCCGCCCTTTAGGATGGAGAGAAGCTTCCCATAGGGTTCCAAAGGGGAAAATCTCCCCAGAAGCAGCTACCACACCTTACTCCCTAGGGTGTCTGATGGCTTCAACTCCAACCTTTTGGTTAATAGCCAAATTCTTTAACCAACGTGTTACCTGGGCTCTGTCTCTTCTAAAGCAGCTGCTTAAATGCAGACATTAACTGGGAGAGCTGACATTAGCAGCAGTATTGCCCTCGCCTAGAACATGAATTCATTTTTGTCAGTTGAATAGTTAGTTGGCAAAGAAGAGGTGCATTGACAGAGGCCCTAAACAGAGGCTGAGTGTGGGAATATGTGTGTTATAGGCCATTGCTATAAAATACAGGAAGCAAGTAGAAAGCCAGTGGGATATGGCTCTGTGCAGCCCAGTCCTTTTCTCCAGAGGCTGCCCTGACTCTGGACAGGCTGCACTCTTCTCCTCTGCAGAAACAGCAGCATAGGGGACACCCGCCTACTTGCCAATCCTGGTTCCTCAGAGATAGCTGGTCCCAGTAGGAGTCCCTCCGTATGAACATCTCCTAACTTGGATTTGTTCTTCCTGAGGAATAATAATGGCATTCAGCCTAGAGTTTAAATCTGAAGGCCCAAGAAAAACATGAAAAGAGAATAAAATAAATTCAAGGCCCTTGAAGAAAAGTCTTTGGCCCCATTTCACAGTAGTAATATATTTCTTGACAACTAGCCCATAATTTAATTGCATTTACACTCCTTGAAATGGTCTCAATTTGAAAGACTTCTTTTAGCTAAGTGAGTAGTAACTTTTAGAAGTAACAAATTACTCTATAATGTCCTTGTTCTGGAAATTGAACAGGACTTACCTGCATTGATGTTTATGCTAGATAATTATGATCTTTTAAAAGAAAGACATTAAGACATTAATGTTTTAAATTAATGTGGGCCTGGGCCTGAGAGGTGCATTTATCTGGCAGAATAGCTCATTTTGCACGTAGTACGGATATCCGAGATGGGCCAGGGCTGCTCAAAGTGCCTGGTTTGGGGGTGGATATTTTCCGAAGTTGCCTCTAGCAACCATCTCTCCAGCCTGGCATCAGTGCACTTGCCTCTTTGCTCTCTCCTGTATCTCTGACTCTCACCCTTACAAACCATTGGACATGCCACTGCCAAGTTAATCTTCCCAAAATGATACCACTCAAAGGACATTCTCCTCCTCTACTCAGACCCTTTCTGAATTCTTTCGCCTAAAATGTGAGAAGTCCACAGGACACCTGCCCTGTCACGGAGGCCAGGAAATCAGTAGTCTTCTCCAGCCAGGTAGGCCTTCACGTACTCAATGCCGGGGAAAGACTGTAGACTGCATTCTCTCCTTGCAGTTTCCACCACCTAGCTCCTTCCTTCCAGGAAAGTCCTTCCCCTTTCTTTCTACAGAGTAAAATTCAGTTTTTCACAAGTCTGGTCATATCAGTGTCTTTGGAACAGTTTTTGAGTACCTCAGCACAAGCCCTCTTCTTTTGTACCCTGGTCTGCACTCCTCTTTGGGTTCCCAGCTATGACCCCTTGAGCTTTTCCAAGTGTCCTCCACCTGGGCATTGAGGATTTGAGAACACTGTCTTAGGAGTAATGAGACAGGAAAATAACTCTTGGAGTTTTGCCAAGGGAAGTTTTAGACATTTTTGCATACTCCTTATAATGCAAGTATGTTGCTGTTGTTTACCGTCGAGTCGGAACCGACCCATAGCTGACCCTCCGGCGGGTTTTCAGAGACAGCATGGGAGGAGATTGCTCATCCCTGTCGCGCGGAGCAGCTGATGGTGGCCTCGAACCCTGTGCCTTGAGGATTGCAGTACAGCTTCTTGCCGCTATGCCACCAGAGCTACAGAAATTATAAAAATTTAAAATTCCAAAAATTTAAAATTTTAAAACTGATGTTTTAAAAGGTTGTTAATATCCTGAGTTGTCATGATAAGAGGCAGAATAGGAACAGAATCTGTGTTCATATGCTTGAAAAGTCTGTACGCAGAGTGTGGCTTCTAGATTCAGCTGCCTGAGTTAGAAAAGTGACTCAAAAGCTTCATCAGTAATTTCACCTCTCTAAACCTTCTCTTCAATATAAAACTAAGAGTAGTATTTAACTCCTATGTGGTGAATTTTATAGAACATGTTTCATACAGTAAATTACATGTAGTAATTGCCCTACATGCAGTGTTTTTGTGTGTTGTTGAGTCGGACCTGACTCACAGCTGACCCTCCATTGAGTTTTCAGAGGCAATAAATGGTATGGGAAGACATTATCCATCCTTCTCTATGGTTCAGCGCCATAGAGATTCGAACTCCATGACTTTGGGATTGCAGCGCAACTTCTGACCACTACTACTAAGAATACTTCCTGTTACTGGGCTGATACTGTTTTATACTGCAAATAGTCCTGGTGCTTCCACGGTACTATCTGTAAAGCCACCTTGTGGCTCTGATGGCCTGAGAGAGCCATCCTCATGGCATACTGCTCACCCATTACTTGGGCACATGGCAGGTATTTAGATGATTGACAGTGGACATATCCAGAAAAAGTCACTTTTGAGTCATGCCCGAGGGCCATCTATCCTCTATCCATGCTAATCACATATGTCTTCGCATTGAATTCTTGCAAGTCATTGAGCCACATCTCTCTTTGCAGTTTGCTCTGAAAATGAGTCTGAAGCTGAGGCTGACCAGCAGATGGACAACTTGTACCTGAAAGCTTTGGAGGGTTTCATTGCTGTGGTGACTCAGGACGGTGATATGATCTTTCTGTCAGAAAATATCAGCAAGTTCATGGGGCTCACACAGGTAATGTCTTCCTCTGTCACTTTCAAAAATGGAAGAAGTTTCCGCTTGCGTTTAGAAATTAGTGAAAAGTGCTAATCCCAATCCCTCCTGATCTCTCCCAGTTTATACCCACTGTGGCCCTCACTGGTCTCAGACCACAAGCCTTAGACACTTGCTGGTATTGAATTTGGCATTGCCAGTGGCCATCCTGGTGGACAGTTCTCTCCTGATTAGATTAACCAGCCAGTCTGTGGGAAGGAACTCTATCAGAATGAGTAATCCTCGATTACATCTTCAGTGGGCCTACATACTAGATTGGGAATGTGAGGAGACCTTGTTCAATCATCTCCTTTCCCCCATAACTAGAAAGCAATTCCATTTCCTATTTGAGTCTTCTACTTCAATAAAAGAAATAATGGAGCCCAAACTTGATTTTGAAACAGGTGGAGCTAACAGGACACAGTATCTTTGACTTCACTCACCCATGTGATCATGAGGAGATCCGGGAGAATCTGAGTCTCAAAAATGGTAAAGTAGTCTTCGTTGTGTGCTTCCTTCCTCCTTTTCCCTCTGACAGGAGATCTGCAATCTTTTTGTCTTTAAGTATAAGACAGTTCGGGGGCTGTCATGGTCCAGGCAAAACTGACATCAGTAAAAAGGGCTGGCCCTCTCTGTAGGCGTGTGCTCTGTGGCATGCAATTGAGACACTGAAAGAACCAAACCCTCACATTGATCTGCTGCTGGACCCACTTAGACCCTGAGAGCACTAGGCTACTCCTGGGTTTCAGGATATTATCTCCAGGAGCTTTTATCACCAGAGAGTCCAGTATCTCGTCCGAGTGACAACACACAAACCAACACAGTCATCTCTACAGTGTTCATGAGAAGAGCTTCACTTGCCCATTCTGTGTAACAAGCTATCTCAAAAGTGGACTTGCTTATTAAGCAACAATCCTGTTAGCCCTCACATTACCCTGGCAGTTCTTGTGTGGGCAGCACTTATGTAAGGGATCAGCTGGGCTGATCAGCAGGACTCACTCATGTGCCTGGTGGGCACCTTGGTGCAGACAGCTGGAAGTCTGTGCTTGGCTGGAATGCTGAGGTAGCTGCAATGGTCTTTCACTCTTTGGAGTCTCAGACCCTTTCTTTTGCCACCTGGTGGTGTCTCAAGGGTAGCCAGAGTTCTTATGTGACAACATTCCCGAAAGTATAAACTTCCAGGCCCTCCCATGACTTAGTCCTGAATTCATTTTTAAAGCAGATGCTCGAAGCCTGAGAAAATAAGTGTATCTCATTTCTTCTCCACCTCCGAAATTCCCTTAGCCCTTAGGTTCCTGGGGTCCATTTTATCACTGATCCTAATCTCATTTGGACTGTGGGACTCGAGCCAAGTCACTTCACGTCTCTCTTCCTTAGGGTCTTTCTTTTCCAAATGATGGTTTGGACCAAACAAACTCTAGAGCCTTCCAGTTCTCAAGTGCTCTGATTCATAGGCAAGTGAGCTCTGCTTATGTAAACAGAACTTCAGATCTCTTGATCCTTGTATTGGGTTTTGGAAACAATCAAATGTAATGAATTAGCAAATGCTGACTGAAGGTGTGGACCTGCAGTGGACTCCAGGTGAAAAAGCATACTTAGTGTGAGCTCATCGAGGAGAATAAGACTGAGAAGTAGATTGTGGAACCTTCTAAGGCTGAGCAAAAGGACTCAAGCTTATCCTGAGGAGAATGGGAAACTGTTGAAAGGTTTTGGGCACAAGCAGGTGATCTCATAGGAGCTCTGCTTAGGAAGATTAATAAAGTGTCAGAATAGGGAGAATCTAGAAGTTGTTGGGAACTCATAGTAACAATAACAAAATAGCCAATAGGAATGAGTTCCTTCGGTTATGTTCCTCCTATGTCTAACCTGTCCAGACCACAGCTAACAGGTATGCTTCCCTATAAGCCTACACCTGCTATGGAAATGAAAATTATAATAATAAACATAATTAAAGATAGAAGTGATTATATTATACTATTCTCCCTTATGAGTATAAAAAGAGTCACCATTCAGACAGTTTCTGACTGACTCCTTCTGAGGATGTTTAAGGTGAGACCAAATGTTCAGTACATCTTATGACACACTAATATTCAGGGATCTGTAAAGGAAACGAAGGTTCTCTGTAGCTTCAAGTGCAGAGGTTGGTAGCTATGCCTCGAAGAAGGGTGTGGCTGTTCAACACAAGGCTCTAGACTGTTCTGTGATAAGGACAGAGGACAGAGATGAGTGTGGAAGGCTGGAGAATAAAGATGGTGGTGGTGAAGGCAGAATTTAGACATGGACAAGAGAGGTTCAGATAGAACTTGCTGAATTATAATAGTTTTACTGTATATTATGATTTTATATTATAAAAGGTAGTGCAAGTTCTGGATGGACCAGAAACTATTTGGAGACTCTAAGGAAGGGAGCAAAAGTAAATGTTTTCTGGAGCCACCTTTCAATGTTGATAACCAGGAGATTCTGACCAGGTTTTCCTTTTAAGCCTTGGCATCTGTGAGTTTAGAGAGGAACCTATTCTCTTTAAACCAGCCATTGTTGTTTTTGTTGTTGTGTGCCATCAAGTCGGAACTGACCGAGAGCTGACCCTCCAGTGGGTTTTCAGAGACAGTAAATCTCATGGGAGGAGGCTGCCCATCCTTCTCCCATGGAGCAGCTGGTGGGTTTGAACTGCATGTCTTTGAGATTGCAGTGCAGCTCCTTACCAGTAGGCCATTAGACCTCCCCAGAGCAGCCATAGTTGTTGTTGTTGTTGTGTATCGCTAATTGAGAAATGACCCACAGCTGACCGTCTAGCTGGTTTTCAGAGGTAGTTGGTCACATGGGAGGAAATTTCCCATCTTTCTTCTGGTGAACTGCTGATAGATTCGAACTGCATGCCTTCAGGATTGCAGCACAGTTTCTTAGCACTAGGCCACTAGAGCTCCCTAAAAACAGCCATAGTAGATTACAAACATAGTGCTCACTAAACCCACTACCATCAAGTCCATTCTGCCTTGAGCAATCCTGAGAAAGAGTAGAACTGCCACAGAGGGTTTCCAAGGCTGTAAACCTTATGGAAGCAGACTGCTTCATCTCCCTCTGATAGTTTTGAACCACTTACTTTTTAGTTAATATGCAAATGCTTTAACCACTGCAAACCCACCCGAACACATCGTCACCAAGTCAATTCCAACACATGCCAGCCTTGGTTGGGGTCCCAAAGCTGTAAATCTTAGTGAAAGCAGATCACCTCATTTCTCTCATGGAGCAGCTGGTAGACTTGAACCTCAAACCTTTCAGTTAGTAACCCAATATGTAGCACAAAAACCTGAAGGGCAGATGATGAATAAAAAGGCAGAATGTCTTAGGTACATCTCTAACCTCGATTATTCCCTTGGAGTAACTGTGGTCATCTGAAATTCCTAATAGAAAGCTCAGACTTGACCAAGGGACATCTGCTGAGATCATGTGTAGACTCTGGATTGAGGGCTGACAAAGTGCTAGATACAATGGGAAGCAAAATAATACCCCAGGTCTCACCTTCAGGAGATCAGAGTCCAGTTAAACTAGCCAGAGATGAAAAATATCAGTCCAGAGGCTGAGATACTGCTGCAGCCTGCAGTTGCTCAGAACACAAATGGCTGATGGTCACGGTGTTAATGGGAGGAGAGCATCTTGTTTGGGAAATATAACCAGTCAGTTTCCTGGTACAATTGCAACTGCATCCTTCTGAAAGAAATAGTAAAATGAATTCACCTGCCCTGCTATCATCCATCTCCATCTAGGCTCTGGTTTTGGGAAGAAGAGTAAAGATATGTCCACCGAGAGAGACTTCTTCATGAGGATGAAGTGCACAGTCACCAATAGAGGCCGAACTGTCAACCTCAAGTCAGCCACCTGGAAGGTAGGGCAGCCCGAGGCCTGGGATGGAGTCACCGGTATGGGACAGTGGGCCCACCAATATGTGGGACTACATCTGACCCTCTGATGCTTTTCTCAGGTCTTGCACTGCACTGGCCAGATGAAGATCTACAACAACTGCCCCCCGCATGGCAGTCTCTGCGGCTACAAGGAGCCCCTGCTCTCCTGCCTTGTCATCATGTGTGAACCAATCCAGCACCCGTCACACATGGACATCCCCCTGGACAGCAAGACCTTTCTCAGCCGCCACAGCATGGACATGAAGTTCACCTACTGTGATGACAGGTGGGAGTCCAGGGCGTGTGCACAGTACTGTGGTGGGTCTTACCAGCATGCATGTGTGGTTGTATCAGTGGGAAAGGTTTCCTCATTGAAGTGGTATCAAAACCTGTCGGCAGAGCTGTTTATTCTGTGTGTAGCTCAGTTGTCTTCACTGTGGTGTGTATGTAAGTAGTCAGCTATTGAGGAAATTACAGGAGGTGAGAATGTAGAGATTTCCATCAGTACTACCAGTTCAGAGGCAGCCTGAGAAGTGTGTGGCTTCCTCTTGTCCTCTTCCATCACTACACTTTTCTCCTTAGCTTTTGCTCCTCATGGATGTGTCACCATGCTCACTGTGGTCTAGCCAGGTTTTGAAGGTTTTGACATGAAGGCCACTTAGCCAATTTATCATCACCTTGCCTGCAATTCACGAAGACCCTATGTGTTTCAGAGTAGAACTGTACTGGGAGGGTTTTCTGTTTCCCAGGACAGCTGTGGCAGACTTACTTCCGGAAAGGCTCTGACCTTTCAGAAGTCGATCTTCAGGTCTTTCATCCAAAGCACCTTTGGGTGGATCAGCACAGCCAGCTTTTGGTTAGTAGCCAATCAGTTAACCATTTGCACCACCCAGGGAGTTTCTAATCCCCAAATCCAGGCCGCAGTAGAAATTCCTATTTAGAATGGTAATGGTTAGAAAGAGCATTGGCTGTGAGGCTCTATGGTGTGGGTTGAAACCAATCATAAATGTTCAGTCGTAGCTAGGCTTTTCACCTACATTGTGTCTTTATTAAAGTTGCTGAAAGATCACCCAAGGCTACATATATAAACTTTGTTTCTTTGAGATTTTCTATCAATTTGAAGATTGAAGTGGGTGGAAAATGGCTTGGGTTGTCGTAGGTGGAGCATTAAAGTCTCTTCACAGTCCCTGATTCTTGCATGGCTACCCTTTGGCCCCAGCATTGGAAATGATGATGATCAGAAGGTGAAAGGAGGAAGACGGAGAGACTAGAGAGGCTGAGCAATGACCACGAGTAGGAAGGTGCTGGGTAAGGAAGACTTGGCCCTGGTCAGCCTCTCCAAATAAATACCATTACAGGCATCCCTGGATGTGTCCTTCTGGGCAAGGGCCTTCCGCCCTGACTCAGCCCTCTGTAATAGCGAGTCTACATTCTTTCCCAGAGTCATGGGTCCTGCCTGTGGCAGCTCTTTGCCACTCCAGCCATTCTCTCACCTTATGCAATTTCTCCTCAGGAAAGCTTGAGATAGATCTCAGTTTCTCCATCTTTAAAATGGGAGTAATAATGCTTTCTCAACCTATTTTACAAAGTCACTGTATAATGAGCCATCGTGATGACATATTAGCTACGAGCACTTTGAAATGCCCAAACAGCATTCCACATAAGAAGCCTCTTATTGTTTATACATAATCTATACTCTTACCCTCCTCCCCAAAACAACTGTCCTCCCAGGAGGAAAGATCACTTTGGAAGGTATTTAATAAATATTGAGAAGTCCTGGAAGAGGAAGACTCAGCCACCAGTGAGAAGCTGCACTGCTTTCCCTACCAGCAGGAACCCCTACACCCTGGGAGGGGCTCTCCTGCTGGATAGGTCTGGGGTAGCTGGTGTTTCTTTAGGGGTGGGTTCCTACTTCCCCAGATAGACTGAGTTTTCTTTTTCCTGATTCTAGAATAACCTGGTATTTGGTTAGCTTTTAGAATTGGCCACCACTCCCAGCACTATTAAGTACTTTTGAAAAAGTGTCTGAGTCATTCCTGTTCCTCTGCTCTGAGCACCACAGGACCAGGACTAAGGGCTGTTAGAGGTGGTGAATAGATAGAAAGAAGCATTGCCTTCAAGGGGAGAAAATGTTACATAGAAAGCCCTCTTTTGCAGATCCTTAATGCATGAAGCCTTTATGTTTAGTTGCTGTTGCTATAATGAGGTTCTTTGGAGGAATGCATGCTGCATACCAGGGTGTCTCTCAGATGCAGTCTCGTCTTTGTATTCAAATGAATGTGGCATTATGAGGTAACCTGGTAATTCCGTTGAAATTATCTGTTTGTTGGCTTGGATGCCATGTACACGTGACTATTCATTGTCTCAGTTCATCCCCAGTACTTGGGCCACATGTCTCAGTCTTAAGGGGGAGTGACTTCTGAGTGCCCTGGCCCCATGCTGTTCTATGTGAAAGCTGAATGTAGCCCTGTGGGTCAAACATTTGTCATATGACCCCATGAGCCTTGGGAAACCCCCTCTCCTAGATAGTAAACTACCGTTCTCTTGCTGGATCAAATACTATGTCTATTTCCAGCTTTTTGAGAAAGTGCCAGACCACCTCCATAGTAGTTGTACCATTTTACATTCCTACCAGCAGTGAATAAATGTTCCAGTCTCTCCACAGCCTGCTCAGCGTTTGTTGTTTTTTGCCCTGTTGAACTTTGCTGTTGTTGCTAGAATGAGATACTGTCTCATAGTTGTTTTTATTTGCTTCTGTCTGACAGCTAGGGATTTTGAACATTTCTTCATATGTTTGTTTGCCATCTGAATGTCTTCTTTGGTGAAGTGGCTATTCATGTCCTGTGCCCATTTTGTGATTAGGTTGTTTTTCTTGTTGAGGTGCTGGAGTATTTTAGAAACTTTAGATATAAGTCCCTGATCAAATAGATCATTTCCAAATATTTTTTTTTCCCCCTTCAGCCTATGGCTTTCCTTCTTACCTGTTGGATGTGCATAGAAATTTGATCTTTAGTAGGTTATATTAGTCTATTTTATTCTCTGCTGGTTGTAGGGTTTTTATTATGCTTAGAAGACTGTTCATGCTGTCGATTAGGACTTCTAGGATTCTTTTAGCTTTTTTTTTGAGGATTTTGATAGTCTTTGGTTTTACTTCTAGGTCCCTGATGCACCTTGAGTTGGTTTTTGTATGAAATGTGAGGTGTGGGACTTGCTTAAGTTTTCTGCAGATGATTTTGCAATTATGCCAACACCATTTGTTAAAGAGACTGTCTCCTTATCAAAGATCAGTTGATCATAGGTGGATGAGCTGATTTCTGATTTCTCAAGTCTCTTCCTTGGTCTACTTGTCTGTTGTTGTACCAGTACCGCACTGTCTTGACCGACATGGCTGTGCAGTAGGACTTGAGATCAGGGAGTGTGATGCCTCCTACCCTGTTTCTCTTTTTCAGTAGTGTTTTGCTTACTCAAGGTCTCTTTCCATTCCAGATAAAATTGGAAATTACCTTTTCCATCTCATTGAAGAATGGAATTGGTATCTGCATTGGAATTGCATTGGACTTGTAGATTGTCTTTGGTAGAATTGTTATTTTCACAATGTTGAGTCTTCCTTATCCATGAGCTTGGTATATTCTTCCATTTCTCCAGCTCTCTTTTTTATTCTTATAGTGTTGTTGTTGTTGTTGTTGTTATGTGCCGTCGCATTCTTGTAGTAAGATTTTTAAAATTTGTGTCTGTATAGGTCTTTTGTATGTCTAGTTAGATTTATTTCCAAGTATTTTATCTTGTGGTTAGCTATGATAATTGGTTTTGTTTTTCTTAGCTCCATTTCTTTATTCTCTTTGTCACTGTAGAGAAATCCAACTGATTTTTGTATATTGATCTTGTACACTGCTACTTTGCTGAACTGGTTGACTATGTAATACAGTTTTCTCACTCTGAATCTTTAGGGTTTTCTAAGTATGCTATCATATCATCTGCATATAAGGATAGTTTTACTTCCTCTTTGCCAATTTTTATATGTCTTGTTTCCTTGTCTTGTCATTGCTTTTGCTAATACTTCAATACTATATTGAATAGAAGTGATCATAGTGAGCATCCTTGCCCAGTTCCTGTTCTCAAGGAGAATACAAGTGGACGTCTTGACGGAAGATCCTTGTCTCTTCTGCTTGTTTTCTGGTTCCTTCAATGGCTCTGTGTCATTTACATCAATCTCTCCCCGCTCCCACTCACCTACGTGTCCTAATCTAATCTTTTTATAACTTGCAATAGGTTGACCCCACACAAATCTTGTCTTATTGTCATAACAAATAACAACCCATTCACAAATAAGATTATAACTATATTTTCTTATGGGTAAAATTAGAAAAACTGAAGAAAATGCAAAGCTATTAGATTCCACACAGTCACTTTTGAGGTACTTGTCATATGTATTAAATCACAGGCACAACAAAGAAAGAATAAAAATATAATGGAGAAAAAGAGAACAGAGAGGAAATAGGAGAGATAAATAAAATATAAAGAATGTATAGAAAGGAGCATCTAAGTCTGTATGTAATTCTTAGTTTATGTCCAAAACACTCTCCTCTGGCATGTCTGAGATTGAGTTAAATTAATGTAGATGACTAAAAATACATTTTTCCTGCCCTCTTTAGGAAAAGGTCAGAAGACTGTATTAAGTTATGTCCTTAACAGTATGTTGTAGTTGCTTTGTGCCGGTGAGTCACTTGCGACTCATAGCAACCCCATGTACAAGAGCCCTAAACCCTGCTCGATCCTGTGCCAACCTCACTGCCTCTGACACACCTACTTCCATTACTCCAGTCACAGAATCGATGTATCTCATTAAGGGTCTTCCTCACTTAACAGTATACAATAAATATTTTGAAAAATGAATTCTATAATAAGATATATAGCAGTCACTTTAATGTGTGTGAAAATTAATTGCTCTAGATAAGGGTTTATAATGTTGTTGCATACTGTCAAGTCAGAACTGACCCATAGTTGACCCTCCCCCAGGTTTTCAGAGGCAATTAATCACATGGGAAGAAATTGCCCATCCTTCTCCCGTGGAGCAGATAGTGGATTTGAACCATGTGCCTTGAAGATTACAGCTCAGATTCTAGATTCTTACCACTAGACCAACAAACATTTTGAAAAAGGAATTCTGTAATAATTTGCATACCAGTCACTTTAACGTCTATGAAAATCAATTGCTTTAGATAAGGGTTCAGAATAGAAAAGTTTAAAAATTCCTGGTTATTGGTATATTTAATTATTCCTTCTCCATTTATCTTGATACATAGACTTTATAATCTGTTTCCTAAATACTGATTAATGGACAGTTATGCATTGAACATCTTCTGTTTAGCTAACCATTTGACAAAAGATTAAATCAAAGAAGAATTTTGATCTTGTTCTTCAAGAATTTATAGTTTGAGACCTGAGCAACTTGCACCACAGTACAAAATAGAAATTCAGTTCATCAAAAAGGAAGACAGTAATTATTCGTAAGTAGTTTAACTTTTGGGAGCTCTGATGGCCTACTGGTTAAGAAGTTGCCCTGCCAACCGGAAGTCATGTGGTTAGAAGCCGCTGGAAAAAAGATGGGCGATCAATTCCAGCGTGGTTTACTGCCTCTGAAAAGCCATTGGAGGGTTAGCTCTGAGTCAGTTCCAACTGGACAGAACAGGACATAAAAGTTTAAAATGGGTGTTTCTTAAATTCATGAGTTAGTGCCATCTAGTGACAGGAAAGACCAGCCTTAAAGGAGTATGGGGCAGTCTTTGTAATATGGTGCTATCACTATTACAAGTCTTCCTGCATTTTAGAAAGAAATTGTAAAAGCAAATTATATAGAGAAGAGCTATATCACTGGGGGAAATGTGATAAAAATCAATTTAGCTAAGAATTCATGCAATTTTTACAGAGAAAAGATTAAGGGCAGCTCTATTTTGCTATGGGATTAAAGAACATAGGTCATAATAACAGCAGGAGTTACAGCTTAATTAAACCACCTGCATTTCAAATCCTTTGGATTAAAATGATGATGAACTCTTTATGTTTAAAGAATTCAGGAATAAGGAAAATAAGGGCTCTGAGCGGAAAGTTGAAGGTCATAAGAGAATGTCAATAAAGAAAGTCATAAGGAGCCGTGAGCTATGAAGCACACATGTACGCATACCAGTCTTGTGGGAGGGCTGGCTTCAGGAAAATTAAAGATAAAAATATGTATGTTTTCCTTACATACTGTGAAACATTGAGTACAATGATTTTGTTTTCCTTTATACAGAAGGGATGTTGTTGTTGTTGTACCACTGAGTCAGAACTGAGTCATAGCTGAGTCTCCAGCAGGTTTTCAGAAGCACCTAATCATACTGGAAGAGATTGCCCATCCTTCTTCCATGAAGCAACTGGTGGCCTCAAACCAGGTGCCTTTGGAATTGCAGTGCAGTTTCTTACCACTAGCTCTACTCTTTGTTAGGTAGTTGTTGTTGTTGTTATGTGCCATTGAGTCACTTTCAACTCATAGTGACCCTATGTACAAGAGCCCTAAATCCTGCTCTATCCTGTGCCAACCACACTGTCTCTGACACACCTACTCCCACTACCCCAGTCACTGAATCAGTCCATCTCATCTAGGGTCTTCCTCTCTTGCGGTGTCTCTCCACCCTTCCTAACATGATGTCCCTCTCCAAGGACTGGTTCCTCCTTGCAACATGTCCAAAGTAGGTCAGATGAAGCTTCAGAATCCTTGCCTCCAAGGAGCAGCCCAGATTCACCCTCTCCGGGATGAACCTGTTTGTTCTCCTAGCAGTCCATGGTGTATTCAATACTCTTCTCCAGCACCACAGCTCGAAGGCATCAATTATCCTTCTCTCATCCCTAGTAACTGTCCAGTTCTCTGATACATAGCAAAATTGCAAAGACCACAGCCTGGATCAGGCACACCTTTGCCTAGAGCCTGACATTTTTGCTCTTCAGCACTCTGAAGAGGTCTGACAACAGATTTCCCTAATGCAATTCATCTTTTGATTTCCTGAATGCTGGTCCCAAGAGTGTTGATTGTGGAACCGAGCAAGCTGAAATTGTTAATAATCCCAGTCTCTTCTCTATCTATCATGATGCTGTCAATTGGCCCATTGGTAAGAATCTTCATTTTCTTGATGTTGACCTAAAAACCACAATGAAAACAGCCTTTGACTCTCTGCAGCAGATGCTTCAAGCCCTCCTCAGTTTCAACAAGTAAGGTTGTATCTTCTGCTTAAAGCAGGTTGTTGCACTGGGCCACTAGAGATCTACAAATTATTTTTGGAATTTATTTCTGAGTTCAGTATTGTTGTTGTTTGCTGTCCAGTCAAATCCAATGCATAGCAACCCTATACACAGAGTAAAATTGCCTCATAGAATGTCCTAGACTATAATCTTAAAATCTTCCCTCCATAGAGCCACTGCTAGATTTGAGCAGTCAGCTTTTCATTAGCTAAGTACCACCAGGTTCTTTCAAAGTTCAGTAGACCTCCCAATTGAACAATTATTCCTTCTACCCGATCTGTTTCTCTCACGCTACAATTCAAGACAGGGTTCTTCCTACTGCTTATGAATTTCAGGATGAAAGGCAGTTTTGGTATTAGGTGACAACCCAAGCATGACAATCTAGGACTGAGCCAAGGCTTTTTATGGAAAAATCTACCCTACAGACACCTACACACACACACACATCAGGATCATTTAGATTTTATACAACTATGTAATATTTGAATACATATCACTTAAGAACTATTATTTAAACAATATTTGGATTAAAATATATTAAAACTAAGAGGAGACATTTGAATTAGTTAAGGAGTAGTCTGATTATTTTCAAGGAAACTCAGTTACAATGCTTATTATAGAAACCAAAATGAGAGGAAACAAAGGTTGCCTAGAATACACTTTTGCCAAAATATGGAGGGAAAGAAAGTAGACTTTCGTTTATTGAGTACCGTCGAGTCAGAGCCATAGCTGACCCTCCAACAGGTTTTCAGAGGTAAGTTAATCATATGGGAGGAGATTGCCCATCTTTCTCCTGTGGAGCGGCTAGTGAATTCAAACCATGTGTCTTTGAGATTGCAACGCAGCTTCTTACCACTAGGCCACCAGAACTCGCTGACGTCAGTATAAATATGATTTATTAACAGATCCATTCTCTGAAAAACAAAGAGAAGATTACAAAATACTCAAAAACGTTATCCACCTGAAAACTTTATAAATGCTCTTACTCTCTCACCATCTTGCTTACATGATTAATTTAGATCAGCCTTTGCTCACATAGATCTCATTTGACTCCAGGATTTGATTACTATGTCCCACACTATAGTGGAGATAGGAGGGGGGGCATCTCAGGCTGGAGGCTTGAGGCTAGATTGCTTCTGCCTCTTATGATGATGGCCTTCACATTAACAAGAGAATCATTTTCTTTCTAACACTTTACTTTAGATAATACATTTGAACAGAGCCTCTGAAGAATTTTATAAATAAAAGGTAAACAGAGAACAATGAATAATAAGCATTTAAAATTTTTAAGGCATATCTGTCTCTGATTTTCAAAGCTCAGCTGTCTGACACATGTATTTATTTGGGCTAACATTAACATTAACTTTAACAACCTTTCCTGTCTATATTCTCCTTTTGTTTTTTCTTTCTTCCTTTTCTACTTTCTGTGGCACACAACAACAACATTATGAAAGAAAAGCTTCTGTTCTTTGCCTTTTTTAAATTATTATACTAGTTTATTTACAAAATTTGAATACACTGTTTTCTAGACCAGATTCTTCCAATTTCCCTCCCGCCTTCCCCCACCCATTTTTTTTCCATTTTGAAATCTCAAAACTCATTGCCCTTGAGTCAGCTCTGTCTCCTAGCTAACTCTTCATTGAGTTTCCAAAGCTATAAATCAATCACATAGGGAAGAATTACCCTTCTTCCCACAGGGCTGGTGGTAGATTCGAACTACCAGGGAGGTGCAACCTTTGGGTTGGCGGTGAAAATACCAACAGACTACACCCCCAGAGCTCTTTGAGTTTTGAAATCTGGTGAACTAAATAGTCATATCTTTTTTTCCCTTCTTTAAAGACAAAACAACTCTACAGATTGGTTTTTCAATTTGTGAGTTTCCCAAATGGATTTATTTATCCCTCTACTGAGTCTGTGGTCTTTAATTAGAAAGAAAAGAGGAAAAACCCCAAGTTTCCCTCCCCTTAATGGGAAGAGCAGAGGAAGCTGCATTATCACTGTGGGCCCCGCCCCAGGGGCTTCTCTGAGCTAGAGGAAGACCAGCAGGCAGGGCCCTGTGCACTGCAGCACCTGACCCTATAAACAAGCGTGGTTCATTAACCTCCTCACTGGCGTCTGCATGCCTGCAGATAGAGGCGAATGACCATGAGCTTTAAGTTGGAGTTTCCTGGCTTTGTGAAGTTTGACAACACAAATGTTCTTCAATTGTGTTTGGGCTATGTGTATTTCCCAGTTTTTATAGTAGTCTGTTTAAAGGAATGAAGAAAGAGACATTAAATATTTATTTTGGTTGACAAGATAAATGAAAACTGCTACTAGTAAGATAGCTGGCAATTCCAAAAACTAGATTTGTTTGTCCACTTCCAAAACATGCCTATTGTGTGCCTTTCAATGAATGGCACATTAATTAGATAAAGGATATCATATTATCAGGCTGATTATAGCAAATATTTACTTAGAACATTTTCACTTAACCTTTCCGAATATTGCAAGAAAATTGAGTTTGTGCAGAGAATAGAATCAACTCTTTTCCAGAATCTCCATAGCTTTATTTTGAGAATCTCTAGAAGATTCTACTCAGCCCTAGAACAGAAGCCATTTATGTAGCAAATCAGTGAATGACTGGCTGTTTGTCTTCCAGGATGCTTCTAAAGCCCTGCTTCAGCTTGAAAGACACTGACTTGGTAGAGGAGAAATTTAGTTGTAGCACCAGTGCTGTCCTTCTCCTCTTTCTCCCCCAATTCCTACCTCAGCTGGGGCATTACTGAGCACCTGCTCCAGGGTGGACTGCTGGGCAGAGCTCTGCTGCTGCTGAATCCAGAGACATCTCTTCCCAGGGCTGAGTGTGAGGGCAGATCCTCTCAGTTGAGCTGGGCAGGATGGAAATGGGCTGGCTCTGGGCTGATGTCCTGCTGGAATTTTGCTGGAAAAATCAGCAGAGGCTTCACTTGTTCAGCCCCTTGTTTGTTTGTACCCCATGTTTGACAAAGGCTTTCACTCCCACTCTAACCGAGGCCAAGAACTTGTCTTTCCTCAGTCCACTTCCTATGAAAACCAGGCACCTCACAGAATGGAAAAAGGAGAGATTGAATACCATGAAAAGTTTCTGCTGAAGGCTGTGTGGTGTGTGTGTGTGTGTGTGTGTGTGTGTGTGTGTGTGTGTGTGTGTCTGTGTCTGTCTGTGTGTGTCTGTGTGTGTGTGTGTAGGCAGGCTGGCCTGCATTGAGACATCAGGTGGCTCGTTCCTGCCCTAAAGTTATCCCTTGGCAGTGCGGGCATAGACAAGACTCTGGTTGTGTCTCTCCAAAGACAAGAAGAAAATCAGTGCCCCTATTATCCACTGTTCTGATATTTTCTGGTATTCACTTGATACAGAGGAGATGAAGGAAGAAAGTCGCCCCCAATTCCATTCTTAACAACATAGGAGGTGAAAACTAAATTATCTGTGACATTGTGATACTTGGTAGGTTTTCATGTGAAGACGACTTTTGGTGAAACCTGGAGGAATCACAGAAAGCTTTGTGGAAAACCCAAGGGCTTGAGCTGGCCCAGCACTAGTCAAGACTTAAAGGGTAGCTAAGAAGGCATGGAGCCTGTGCAGTGTGAATGTGCCAGGTGCAGGGATTACGAGGAGAGGGTTCTGCCAGGGCTGCCTGTGTTGGAAAGGTAGAGTCTAGATTCTGGGAAGACCAACAAGTTAAACCGAGATTACTCTTGATGGCGTTAGCAATAAAGGAAACGGAACATCCTTCAGTTAAGGAAGGGTGTAAGCTATGGAATATGATGCAACATTGAAAAACAATGGACTCGTAAAACATCACACAACATGGGAGAGCCTGGAGGACATTATGCTGCATGAAATATCTCAATCACAAAAGGACAAACACTGCATAATGCTATTGTTATAACATAGGAGGATCATAGGGAGGTTGGGGAAGAAATGGGCAAAGAGTGGATAGATAATGAACACTGCAATAGAACAGACGACGGGAAGAACTGTCGGAAAGGAATATATGATTAGGCATCACATGTATGACAATAATCTGGAACAAGGGATTCATTGCCAGGAGGGCTGGAGAGAGGAGAAGAAAATGGACAACAATAAAAAAATAATTACTTAAAAAGAAGCTAAAAAATGTGGTGTTGTTGTTATGTGCCATCAAGGCGCTTGTGACTCATAGCGACCCCGTTTACAATAGCTCTGAAACCTGCTCTATCCTGTGCCAACTTTACTGTCTCTGACACACCTACCCTTATTACTATCTCATCCATAGTATTCTTTTTTTTTCCCCTCTGTCCTTGCACTCTTCCAAGCATGATGTCCTTCTCCAAGGGCTGATCCCTAATGCTTAGGTCTAATATGGGAAAGTGGCTAATTAGGTGGTTAATGGGCAGAGCTTTGTTTACTTTGATAACAAAGCAAATGGTCCTAAGAATGCTGAGTGAGTTTCCCCCTCACCTTTAGAACTGTCAGGTGGTCATTTCAGAGCTGCCTCCTGTTGTGTGCCTGGGCTGTCAGGGGTTGTTAGGAATCCTTGGTGGTGCAGTGGTCAGCATACTTGAGTACTAAAGGAAAGATTAAAGGTCCAGGCCCGTACAGAGGAGCCTTGGGAGGAAGTCGGGCTAACTACCTCCAGAAACCAGATGTTAAAAACTCTGTTGGGTACAGTTCTACTCTGACGCATATAAGATTGTTAGGAGTAGGAATAATACTGGGCTATTTTTCCGCCTCAATACCTGCTGCCTTTCCCTCCTTCATGGAGACATAAAGGAGAAGCCCTGGGAGACACTTGAGTCCAGGAGGCACCTGCGCTCCCAGCCAGGATATGAGGGGCGCATTCAGGGGTTCTCCTTAGCCACAGCTTGCATTCCCTCTGTGGTTAATAAAAGGCCATCTCCCGTTTTTTTTCCCCACTTGGAGCTACATCATTTTCATTTATTTCACCTTCTACTGGAAAAAGTTATGTAGTAATGGGAAGAAGTCAGTTTTCAGTCTTGTTCTGTCCTTGGCCACTTGTGTAGACATTAAGCAAAGGGACTTTCCTCCCTAGATTTTTACTCCCTCATCTGTAAAAACTAGGGAGCTGGTTTTGGGGTTTTTTTTTTAAATTTACGTTGTTTATTTTTCATTTCAATGAACATCTACAGAGATTTTGGGATTCCATTCATTCATTGTTGCACCCTTCTCCCCACATAAACCCCTCCCCCCTCCCCCCCATTTGCTCCTCTCCTTGAAAAGCAAAAGAAAAACTCCCTCATTGGTACACAATCCCCCCCCCGCACCTCCCCAAACCCCACCCCCTAGCCCCAAATATAATCCACTCTACAACCCTCATTGCATATTCCTACGATAAAAATAATGCCCTAAAATATAATACTTTTAGAATAGTCTAAAAGGGAGCTGGTTTTTAAAGCCTCTTTCAATGACTCTTGGAGAATAGGCATATGTGTATAGTGGGGAGGGGGGAGGAAGTCTCCTGAGTAAAAGCTTTTCCTTCCTCCCCAAGCCCGACTTCAGGAAGGGTGGGAAGAACAGAGGGCGTTTGGGTGGAGCCCGCAGCTGCAGGTTGACCATGAAGTTGATTTGCTTGCATCAATGGCCTGACCAGAACTCTGGAATGTGTTTATCTGAATGTTTGTATCTGATTTACCCTCGAGGTTAGCTCCTTGATCCCCTGCCCACATCCTGTCCTGTGCCAAGTTAATTTGATTTCTCTCCCACACTTTCTTTATTCTTCTTTTTTTTATTGCAGAATCACAGAATTGATTGGTTACCACCCTGAGGAGCTGCTCGGCCGCTCGGCCTATGAGTTCTACCATGCGCTAGATTCAGAAAACATGACCAAAAGTCACCAGAACTGTAAGTCTTAGGAGTGCTTTAAGTTCTATGGCTGCCTCATGTCTGTAGAATCTGGGCTAAGGTGAGGTGCTGTTGGAGAGGCAGGAGAATGCCTGGCCATTTCTCTTATAAAGATGCTATTTTGTGTTGCAGACAAGACTCATACTCTCAAGATGCTCAGACAATGATGGCTGGCACCAGCTCATATGACACATTCTTGCCAATTCAAATACACACACACTCACATTCATACCCCAAGGTGCACAGCTTGGAGAGTAGTAAATGGCCTGAATTCCACTCTCCATGCCCCTTATCCATTGAACACCTTTGTGCAATGAACAGTCTGCACAATCATGTAGGAATAGGACTCTGTAGACGGCGATACATGACAGTGATTAGCTCGGTTTGTGTGCTAGAGATGCAAATGTATCCATTCAGAGAAAATGAGAATTAAGGAAAAGAAAGAAAAAGACCTTTGAGTTGGACTTGGCTAGATGAAGTAGGCAGAGGAAAACATAATCTGTTAACATTTTAAATTAATATTTTACTTTGAGGGGGCTCTAGTAGTAAGGCATTGTGCTGTCAACCTGAAGGTTCAACTCTGCCAACAAATCTTCAGGGGAAAAGATGAGCAATCTCCGGCCATGCAATTACCTGCCTCTGAAAACCTGCTTGAGGGCCAGCTCTGAGTCGGTCCTGACGTGACAGTACTCCACAGCAACAACATTTCACTTTGATGAGAGGAATAGATAAGTTGGTATTTGGTGCTGTGTGTGAGAGGTGGGCCATAGTTCTCTGAGAACTTACTTGATAGATTAAGAGAACTCAGCTGAAGGAGACCATTTGAGCAACCAGTGACGGCACATAAAAAGCTGTGCATTTCAACCTGAAAGAAACTAAGTTATGAAGGTGTTGTAGAGCAGTGGTATGCAATGTGAGTTTGAGCGATGATGGAAATACCCTGCATCTGGCTTGTGCACATGTGTTCATTGGGTACTTGAAATGTGACTAATGCAACTGAGAAACCCAATTTTTTTTTAAAAAAAATAATAGTTAAATTTAAGTAACCATACATTACTGGTGGCTACCATACTGGACAGGATAGTTTAGAGCATCTACGTGGCCGTGGTCCCATATCCACTTTCACCCAGGACACTAATTAATAGTCCATCAGTAATGCAAGGACTCTGCACCTATACCCCTATACTTAGCCAACTGGGGCAAATAGAAATTAGTAGGATAAATCAGTGAAGTATTTTGCTTCTGAGGGGAAAAAAAGAAGAATATGAGCTCCTAAGAGGCAGAATGACTTGTGCCATTAGCCTCTGTATCTAGCATGGTATCTAGTAAAGTTGTTGTTGTTATGTGCCATCGAGTCGCTTGCGACTCATAGTGACCCTATGTACAACAGCCCTAAACCCTGCTCTATCCTGTGCCAATCTCACTGCCTCCGACACACCCATCCCGATTACCCCAGTCACTGAATCAATCCATCTCATAGAGGGTCTTCCCCTCCTGCGCCGTCCCTCCACTCTGCCCAGCATGATGTCCCTCTCCAAAGACCTGTCTCTCCTTACAACATGTCCAAAGTATATCAGGCGAAGCCCCAGAATCCTTGCCTCCAAGGAGCAGCCTGGTTTAACCCTCTCTAGGATGAATCTATTTGTTTTCTTGGCAGTCCGTGGTACATTCAGTACTCTTCTCCAGCACCACAGCTCAAAGGCGTCAATTCTCCTTCTATCCTCCCTAGTCATTGTCCAACTCTCTGATGCATAAAAAGTGATTGCAAAAACCATAGCCTGTATCAGGCGCACCTTAGTCTCCAGAGAGTCACTGTTGCTCTTGAGTACTTTAAAGAGGTTCCTAACTGCAGACTTTCCCATCGCAATACGTTTTTTGATTTCTGGCTACTGGTGCCAAGAGTGTTGACCATGGAAGCCGAGCAAACTGAAGCTGTGAACAATCCCAATTAAATAAATGACTAGCTTATCTTCCCATTCTATTAACTCTGAAAACTCAATGGAGGGTCAGCTATGACTTGGTTCTGATGCTACACAAGAACAACATATATCAGAAGGTAGTTGAAAAAGCATGCTTTATAACAATGATAGAATTTTATTAATTTAATTTTTTTTCAAAGAGAAAAATGAACTTGGGAGAAGGAGGAGCAGGGAGGAAAATGTACAACAACAAATGAATGGGGGGAAATTAAATGGAAAGAATATGCTATAAAAATTATATATGTTGCATTAAAAAAATCAATAATAAAAAAGGGGTGAAAACCCAAGTGTCCAGTATAGTGTAGGATAGGATAGGACAGGACAGGATAAAATAGGAAAGGATAAGTGCTGAGAGAAGGATTAGAAATTGAAGTCTGAGAAGCTCCCCAGTGACCCTGTTGGCTGTGGAATTCTAGAATTGGTTTTATCCTAGGTTAAAAAAAGATGGAAGAGTATCTGTGTGCATTATCCCCCACACTCACCCATCTGTGTGAGGTCAGGACAGGTGAAGTTCAGAGCAGCTAACAGATGAACACCCATCGGCTATATTCTGTGTGCACAGTTGCCACTCTTACTAGTTCTTCTACTTCTTCTCCGTAATGTTGGGTGTGATGTGACAGTGTACCAGGACACTTTATGGTACCTCGTGGAAGTTTATCACTGTGCCCTACCGGAAAAGGAAAAATTATGAAACAAATGAAAACCCTTCAGGTTTTACCATTTAGGGATAGAGAAGGAGGGTGGAGGCATTCTCATTGTGTGCCCTTGAATGTGACCCAGCCCTGGGCTGGCCCAACTTGAAGTTGTTGGCTCTAGTTCCAGCCTCCACTTTGAGGTACCGCAACTTTCCTGGGCTCCCAGAAGTGGAGGGACAGAGTCATCCAGGCATGTCACTCAGGGTCCCTAGCTCCAGTCAAGCTGATCTGCTGATGATTCCCCAGAGCCTCACTATCTAGGCCTTCCTTCCGTTAGCCATAAAACTAAGGCAAACTCAGCCTTCCTTCCCATCCAGGGGTGAAGCCAATGCAGGGAACAGATACAGAAGTTCCTGGGAATTCTGAAGGACAGCCTTGTGCTCTGAATTCTGGGGGAGGAAGAGAAGCACTCATCTAAGTAAAGAAAAATTATGACTTCTTAGTGGCAATGTGAAGAGTATTCTTTCCTTTCTTCTTAGAAGAACCTTAGACCATAAAAACAACTGGACAGAAATTGTGTCATACCAGTTTTCTTCTGACTCCAGGGAAATACGATGTTAGGAGTTTTTGTTTTTTATCAAATCCATGTATTTAAAAGCATGAAAGCCAAACCAGTAAGCATGGAGGCAGTTTTGATTTGTGATGGCCGTGGGCGTGTTAGAACAGAACTGTGCATAATGAGTTTTCAATGACTGATTTTTGAACTGACTGATCTACTCTATGAAGTAAATCACCAAGCCTTTCATTCCTTCAACCTTTTGTTTGTTTAGCAGGCACGTGTTGACTTTGTTCCCCCTGTTGTTGTTGTTGCTGTTAGGTGCTGTCGAATATGACTCATAACTACCCTATGAACAAAAGGATCTGAACTGTGTTCTCTTCTATGCTGTCCTAACACTTGCTGACACACTAGAGCCCACTACAGCGGTCACCATGTCAGTCCACCTCTGAGGACTATTTAATCATGGTGGTGGCAGCGTGTGCAACCAAGTGAATTTCAACTCGTAGTGATCCTGGATGTAGAGCTGCCTCCTGGGGTTTCCAAGGATGTCTTCTTCATGGGACCAGTTCACCAGGTCTTTTCTCCTGATGTCTGCTAGATAGGTTCAAATCACAAACCACCAGCAGGTCCTTGATCACTTTGCCACCAGAGCTCCTGCTTAGTCACAAGGCACATTTCAAGGTTATTCACAACACAAGCAGAAGTCCCAGACTCTCTTCCCCTGAGGAACCCAGGAAAAAACTTCTGTCAGAAAGACCCAGCAAAGGTTGGATAAACCTGCATTAATTGGAAATTGGGTTAATGTCATTTGAAACAGACACACTTGCTTCTCTTTCTCTATCTCGCTCTCTCAGATTCGTCTTTGGGTATATGTAAATAAAGTCACACACAAGCCACACTTAGTGCTGGAGAATAACTGCAGGATGGGCCATGTCAACGCATGGGTGTCCCACATCGTACACACATGTGCATGGCTCAGCCTGTAAAGGTTTCACGTTGAAAGGGTGGGAACTAGGTCCTCAGACCAGGCTTGTTTAATTCAAAGCCATCATTTCCAAATGGATTAGTTATTTATGCATTGTTACTCTCCGGTGGTGGGACTGCTCAGTTTTTCTTTGTTGTGTAAGGTCATAATGTGCTTTTAGGAAAACAAGATTAAAGGCCATAAAAAGCCTATCTACGAAATAGCAGGCCCCTCACGAAGGCTGGTATTAATGAGCAGATGATTAGAAAACGGGCTTAATTATATTCCCCTGGCAGAGCAGACCCTTGCCTTGCCTTTGAGTGCTAGAAATGCAGTTAAAACCTTTACTCGTGGTGCTGTTTAATCAGTAAGAATTAGAGGCCTGAATTCAGTCTGCATTAGAGCCATCTAAATAAGTTAATTCCAGGCACTTTCAATTGTGCTAGAATCATTTCGCTGCAGCATTGGTGCTTTTCTAAGACTGATAAATAGAAGATAGAAGACAAAGGCAAAGTTCTTCCTCTCGGCCGCGACGTGCCTGCAGCAACAGCAAACCTGGTCTTCCTGGTGACTGGGACACTGGGAGCATTGTTGTTAGGTGCTATAGAGTCGGAATTGACTCATAGCTGACCCTACAGCAGGTCTTCAGAGGCAGTAAATCACACAAGTCAAAGTCTCCTGCGGAGACGTTGGTAGACTGGAACCACAGGCCTTTGGGTTGGCAGCTCCTTACAACTCCTTACCACCCACCAAACCACCTTACCAAACCACCAGAGGCACAAGGTCTGTCACTGTCATCCAGTGTAATATTAAACAAGTCCCAATCTCTTTGACTTTAGTTTCCTTTCTGTGAAAGAAGATAGTCTATATTCTTCTCAAATCACAGGATTTTGCTAAAAAGATTAGACTCGCTTTATATACAACCCTTTTGAAACACAATTAGGCAACTTCTTATGTAGAGACCTGTACTTAGCATTGTTACTGTTGACTTGTAGCAACAGCACAGGAAAGCCCTGGCCACTCCTTCTCCATCCTCCAAATCTCCGGTGTACATAAGCCCATTGTACGAGTTGTGGTGCCAGTGTGTCGTGTTGAGGGTCTCTCTCTCTGGTTGGCCCTCTGCTTTTTCAAGCATGACGTCCTTTCCCAGCGACTAGACTCGCCAGATAACAGACCCAAAGTCTGTGTGATGAAGTCTCACCCTCTTTGTCTCTAAGGAGCAGTCTGGCTTTGCTTCTTCTAAAACAGATTTGTTCGTTCTTTTGGCAGTCCATGATACACACCGTATTCTTTGTCAACACCACAGGTCCGAAGCATTTATTTCTCTTCGATCTTTCTTATTCGTTGTCCAACTTTGCATACATGTGACCAAAGAATTTCACTTCTAGGTGCATCCAAGAGAAATGAGAAATGTCCATACAAAGACTTGTGCACACATATTTGCAGCAACTTTTTTCAGAATAACCTCAAACTGGAAACAACTCAAATGTCTATAAGCAAGTGAATAGATAAGCTAGTTTGGTCTCTGCATAGTGTAGTGGGTCTCTTCCTCGCTAGACCTTGCTGGTTGTAAGCTGCTTAATGTCTCTGGACTTCCTTTTTCTAAATTCCAAGTGAAGGTTTGGGTGAGATGATGTCTAAGCTTCTTTTTAGCTGGGTTTCCCAGTCCCCAGTGTATTGGTACCTACTCCTGGTGGCTTCCTATGGGGTCTCCCTGCCCTGCAGTGAATCACTCACCTACCTCCGTGGCCTCTGACCCCTTTTTCCTCCTCTAGTATGCACCAAGGGTCAAGTGGTAACGAGCCAGTACCGGATGCTCGCAAAGCATGGGGGCTATGTGTGGCTGGAGACCCAGGGGACGGTCATTTACAACCCTCGAAACCTGCAGCCTCAGTGCATCATGTGTGTCAACTACGTGCTGAGGTGAGCTCCAGTGTGGTAGGCATCTCAGGCTGGGGGCATCAGGGCCGGGAGCATGGTGAGAAGCACTAACCTTCCTGACCCAGGAGGACAGGCCTGGGGAAACTGATTCTCTAAAGCTCTGGGATCCTCCCAGTCAAAGGGCTAGTCAGCATGACTCAGCGGACCTTTGGCTAGGGTGTCTTGGAAACAGTGGGATATTTGGGGTTTCCCTTTACAGTGTTTTTCCTGCCTCTTCCCGTTGTCATTTGTAACTTACTTCTGCCCCAGTGAGAAGGCAGAACGCAAAATAGATAGTCCAAGAAAAAAAAAATTCTGAGCTGGGATAAAGGGAAAAAGATTGCTCATGCCTTCTGGGAAAAGGAAACATAAAGTCTTTACAGTATAGCCTCCAAGGGAAAAAAAATAGAGAAAATCATTTGTTAGGGAGAGAGTAAAACTCTCCTGACTCTTGTTCACTCCCATTTCAAGTACAGTAATAAAGCCACATCTAAGTAGACATGTGTTCAGTGACTACCCATATGGCCAATAAACTTAGTGCATGACTCTACAAAATAGAGTTCAGAGTCCTTACCCAGCTTTTGCCACGCTGAAAGTTTACCTGTCTGGTTTTCTTTGAGTCTGGGGATGCATCAGTATTTCTTAGGAAATGTGCAAGGTCTGAAGGGTTTCTTATCCCATCAGTGAGATTGAGAAGAACGATGTGGTGTTCTCCATGGACCAGACTGAATCCCTGTTCAAGCCCCACATGATGGCGGTTAATGGCCTCTTTGACAGCAATGGAGAGATGCCTGTGTCCGAAAAGAGCAACTTCCTGTTCAGCAAGCTGAAGGAGGAGCCCGAGGAGCTGGCCCAGCTGGCCCCTACTGCAGGCGACGCCATCATTTCTCTAGATTTCGGTGGGTCACTCTTACTTGAGTCGGGGACTATAGCGTCTTTTTTAAGCCGAGGAAACTCTTACTATAGCAGCTCTTTCTGTGGGTTCTGGTTTGGATTCTGGTGCTGGAAAACAAACATTGCATTTAACTGTCCTGAGTAAGATGGTCCTGTATCTGACCTCATGGTGTGCTGACCCAGGTGGGTTGTGAGAGGAAATGATGTTGAGAAGTTGATTCTGTACCACAGACAATACGTTTGAGGTAGAGCTCAGAGCAGTCCAGAACTGGGATCTGAGAAAGAGAGAGAGAGAGAGAGAGAGAGACATTGAGAGAGACAGAGAGAGAGGAAGGAGGGAGGGAGGAGAGAGGGAGAGAGGGACATAGAGAGAGAGAAGAGCAGTCCTCCCCCTGCATCTTAAAGGATAAATGGAATCTTGAGAGCAGAGGATTAAGTTGAAATAATGTTGGGAGAAATTCCAGTAGCAAAACAAAGAGGCTCGGGCTCAGGGATGAAAGTCTCAGATACTCTGTTCCCCTGAGACAAGAGCTGGTGATGAAGGTCACCGGCCACTCCTTCACCCTTGAGGTGTGGGGGTGTGCCCTGGGAGCCCCTTCCCCAAGTGTGGCAGTGACTGCCCTGTCTGAGCTTACCTTTACCTCTGGCTGACTGACAGGATGGCACCTTTCACCTGAGTTCTGGAGGCTATACAGGAACCCCAACTTTGGAGAGTCCTGAAGGGTAACGGGCCCTTGCATCAGGTCTTGTACCACTTCCCTCTTGGTAGCAGCACTGAGGCACATTGCTGTACTCTCTTCTCCTAACCACCTCATCTGCATTTTTTGATGGTTCATCAGAGAACAGCAGCTCCTAATACATTTAGGCTCCAAAATTAAAGGATCCTTGCTAGTGCTGCCTTTAAACGAAGTCTGAATTGGAATAATACAGTCTAGATCCTCTAAGCCTGTCCAACTTACCGTGGCCCATGTGTGTCAGTGGAAAACTGCACTCCCGAGGGTTTCCAGTGGCTGTGATCTATTGGAAATAGAGCAGTGGGCCTTCTTCTCCATGAAACTTTGGGTAGACTCAAGCCTCCAACTCTTCACTTATCAGCAAGTACACCAACTGTTTGCACCACCTAGGAACTCCAAATGAAACCTTAGTCTGAGCTGTGCTTCAGAGTGTGAGGGTCCAGCCCTTCTTGGGCCCTTGCTGTTCCCTCTCTCTCCACTCTGAGTTGTAGGCATTAACGAAATCAACACCTCTTCTTACAGGGAACCAGAACTTTGAGGAGTCCTCCTCCTATGGCAAGGCCATCCTGCCCCCAAGCCAGCCCTGGACTGAGGATCTGGGGAGTCGCAGCACCCTGAGTGAGTCAGGGAGCCTGCCTGCTTTCTCTGTGCCCCAGGCGGCATCTCTGGGCAGCTCCACTCCCAGCGCGACCAGCAGCAGCAGCAGCTCCACAGTGAGTCTTCTCCGGGTCAGGCAGGCCCATGGGCCTCCGGACTCCTGCTGGGCGGCTGAGGGGAACTCACACACAAATGCTGCCCTCCTGACTCCTGCTGGGGGGCCGAGGGGAACCCATTTACAAATACTGCTCCTCTTGATTTCTGCTGGGTTGTTAAGGGAACCATACTAAAATACTGCTTTTCCAGACTTCTGCTGGGTGGCTGAGGGGGGAACATACACAAACACTGCTCCTCCAGACTTCTGATGGGTAGCTGAGGGAAAACACACACAAATACAGCCCTCCTTTGCTTAATCAAGCTGGCCTAGGCCACAACAGTGACTCTGTGTCTTTCCTACACAACCTTAGTGCTGTTAAGTTGCTTGATTTCCATTTCCCAGCCGCACCTAAATATCAAATTCCTTGTGCAGAGTACCAACCAGCTTTCACCAGAGTGTGTTACAATCTCCAGAACCCTGCTCCACCAGCCACCACCTTGCACTTGCTCCTCCTTAAAACAGCCTGGGAAGTGCCATTAGCCTCACTTTATGATGAAGTAACTTAGGTTCAGAGAAGTTAATGAACATACCTAAATCATTTAGTTATGTATATATCATGGCCCTTTTGCCAATACTTGTTCGGTGGACTGGGAGAGAATCTGTGAGATGCTTCCATTTGAGCCCTAACTTGGTCCCCCTTTTTACTGCCCTACAGCCCAGCAGCCCTGGAGACTATTACACATCTCTAGATGATGATCTGAAGATTGGAGTGATCGAGAAGCTCTTTGCCATGGACACGGAGGCCAAGGACCAGTGCAACACCCAGGTGGGTGGCTCTGGAGCAGTGAGGGTGTGGCATGCTGGCTACCTCAGGGGATGTGGGCTCATGTCCATTCTGACAGCTTCATCACTGTCCTGCAGAGAAGGTGTGGTCCTGCTCTTCTCGCACTTAGTACTTAATCGTGCTATTTGCTGATACTATAAGCATTCCCTGTATCTCTCATCATTAGTAAGCATTCCCAAGTTAGGCTATTTCTCTGAAGGTAGAATCTTTTTCTGCTTCGTAATGTGAGTATTCCCTATAGGGTCCAACAAAGACTGAACACCTGGAGGTTGAGCCCTAGCAGTCCCCCTACCATTGTGACTCAGCGGCAGCACACATGTAGTCTGCATGTTCCCGGGGAGACAAGAGGGATGAGGGAACGAGCTTTTGCCTTTGAGTAACCAAAGTGTGACACACACAGGCTCAGGTGCCGTTTAGAGAAGGACCAGGAGAGGTGCTGACCATATGGGAAGGTGGACTGGCTGCACCATCAGAGAGAAGGCAGGGTTTTTGGCACTTAGGAGGAGAGAGGAGATCAGATCTGGCTGGGTGGAGGAGTGCCCTCAATGTGGCGAGCGGAGGGAAAGACTAAATGGAACATGGAGATGTGTGGTACAGATGGAGAGGGGTGAAGGTGCACAGGGTTCATAGAAGGCTAACACACCAAGTGGACAAGGCTGAGTGAGGTCTTTCTACAGGCTGTAGGAGCCACTGACACCTCCCTGAATCATGCTTTGCAGCTGACTGGTAAGCAAAGCTCCACATTTCAGACTCACCCACTGGTGCTATGGAAGAAAGTCATGATGACCTGGTTATGTAAAGATTAAAGCCATGAAGAAGCTTTTCTACTTGGTAATGTCAAACTTAATAGGAACACCATCCCAAAAATAGATCTGATGTACTGAACACTGGCCAAAGACCAGATGAGTTGTGGGATGATATCAAGGACATCATCCATGAAGAAAGCCCAGGTCACCACAAAAAACAGGAGGGAAAAGGAGAACAAAATAGATGTCAGAAGAGGTTTTGAAACTTGCACTCAGACTAAAGAAAAGATAAAACAGAAGGAAGAAATAGTAAAGTAAGAGAGATGAACTAAAGATTTGAAAGGGCAGTTCAAGAGGATAAAGCAAAGTATTGTAAAGAAATGTCAAAAGAGCTAGAGTTAGAACACCAAAAGACAAGAACTGAAGGACAAATACAAACCTCAAGGTGGAAGGCTGAAGGATTCTATCAGCAAAATATTGAATGTTGCAGGAAACATCAAAAGAAGATGGAAAGAATACACCGAGTCACTGTACCAAAAAAGAGTTGGTTTACACTGACCTATTTCAGAAAGTAGCATACAATCAAGAACCAATGGTACTGAAAGAAGAAAATCAAACTTCTCTGAAGGGATGGCAAAATATAACCCTCTGAGAACTGAAAGTATACCAGTTGAGGTGTTTCAGTAAATAGATGTGGCCCTGGACCTGATCACTAGTCTATGCCTAGATATTTGAAAAACCACTACTTGATCAAACTGTAAGAGACTGTATTTGTTCTCTTTCTAAAACATGTGATCCCACAGAATATGGAAATTATCAAACAATATAATAATTTATGCTAGTAAAATCTTGCTGAGGATGATTTTTAAAAATGGCTGGAACAGGGGACTTCAGATTCAAACTGGATTCAGAAGAGGCCACGTTATGAGGGTGGAGAACACCATAAAGACGGTGTTCACTAGGGTTTTATTGATGATGGAAAGGCATAGGACGGTGTCAATCATAATACATTATGGATAACATGTAGAAGGATTGGAACCTGAGAACACTTAATTGTGCTTATGCAAATGTACATAGACCATGAAGTAGTTGTCTGAACAGAACAAGGGCTGGTGGTTTACAATCAGGAAAGGTCCACGTCAGGGCTGTATACTAATTAAATCTGTGTGCTGAGAAAATCATTCAAGAAGACGGACTGTGTGAAGAAGAAAGTAGCATCAGGATTGAAGGAAGCCTCATCAACAACCTGTGTTACTGCAGATGACACAACCTGGCTTGCAAAAGTGAAGATGACTCAAAGGACTTATTGCAAAATATTACAGACCAAAACCTCCAATGTGGATTACCTGTTAACATCAAGAAAACAGAAATCCTCGTCACTCATAGCCAACATCATGATAGTTGGAGAAAAGATTGAAGTTATTCACAATTTGATTTTACTTAGATCTACAATCACCACCACCCAGGAGGACATTATGCTGAGTGAAATATCTCAGTCACAAAAGGACAAATATTGCATAATGCCACTGTTGTAAAGTGGGACTGACATTGGGGTTGGGGTAAAACTAAGAAAAGAGGGGATAAATAATGTATACTGCATTGAAAGAGATGAGGGAGAGAACTGTTTAGGAGGAATATATGATTCAGTATTATTGTCATGACAAGAGTCCAGAATGAAAGTGGAGTGGACTGGGGGGCAAGCAGGATTGTATAACAATGAAATATATATATAT
>NW_006399769.1:3175875-3179974 GCF_000299155.1 Elephantulus edwardii | reverse complement strand
CTCTTCTCCTTGAAAAGCAAAAGAAAAACTCCTTCATTGGTACGCAATCTCCCCTCACATGCCCACCCCTACCCCCACCCCAAGTATACTCCATTCTGCAACCCTCATTCCAGACTCTTATGATAATCATAATGCCCTAAAATATATTACTTTTAAACTATTCTCTCCCTATAAAATTAATATTTTTAAAAAAGACATAAAAAAAATCAAGAGACATGCTGCATTGAGAAAAATCTGCTGTCAGGAACTTCTTTAAGGTGCTAAAGAGCAAGGATTACTGTTAAAGACTAGGGTGTACCCGATCAAAGCGACAGTATTTTCAGTTGCCTCTTATGTATATGATTGTTGGACAGTGAATAAGAAAGACCAAAGAGGAATCGATGAATTGTGGCATTAGAGAACAATATTAAATATATCATGGATTGTGAAAAAGAACAGATAAATTTGTTTTAGATGAAGTACAACCACAGTGCTCCTTAAAGGCAAGGATAGTGAAAGAATGGAAGGGAACAGTCCTTCTGCACAAAAGAGGAGGGCCCTCAACAAAATGGATTGACACTAACAGTGGGCTTGAAAATGTCAGAGATCAGGCGAATGGTCCAGGACAGGCAAGGTTCAGATGTGTTGTTCTTAGGGTTGCTATGAGTCATAGTCGACAGCACCAAACAGCAGCAACTATTCTACAACACATAAAGTTACCACAAGCTAGAATCCACTAGATAGGCACAGGCTTGGGTTTGCTTTAGTTTAGGGAGCCAGAAAAAGGTATCTGAGCTGAGAAGCGATACTGTTGGAGTTGTACTTTGGGATGTCTGACTGGCAGTGGGCTGAGCGCGTGGGGGTTGACCTGGAATAGTGTTTGTGAGGAGGCCTCAACTACTCTGTCTCTACCTTTATATTTCTCCTCAACAGACTGACTTCAATGAGCTGGACTTGGAAACTCTGGCTCCCTACATCCCCATGGATGGGGAAGACTTCCAGCTAAGCCCCATCTGCCCGGAAGAGCAGCTTCTGCCAGAGAACTCCCAGTCCAACTCGCAGCACTGCTTCAGCACCATGACAAGCATCTTCCAGCCCCTGGCCCCGATGACCTCACACAGCCCCTTCCTGCTGGACAAGTACCAGCAGCAGCAGCTGGAAGGCAAGAAGACGGAGCCTGAGCACCAGCCCATGTCCTCTATCTTCTTTGGTGGTGGGAGCAAAGCATCTCTGCCACCGTGCTGTGGCCAGGCCAGCACCCCTCTCTCCTCTATGGGGGGCAGATCCAATACACAATGGCCCCCTGACCCACCATTACACTTTGGACCCACAAAGTGGCCCTCTGGAGATCAACACACAGAATCTGTGGGAACATCATCGATGGGGCCCTCTGTCACCTCACCCCATCTCTCCATGTTCAAGAAGAGGTAAGTGTCTATACCCACAGGGACTGTGCTAAACATGGAGGGGACAGACACACCCCCAGGCTGTGATGCCTGGGGACCCTTCTCTCCCATCCCACAGCGATCAGTTAGCCCTTCTCTCTGCATTCCAGCTTAGGGACATCACTCCAAAGTCTATGAGGTCTAGAACAGCACCAGCTTTGTCAGAACCAAGAGATAAGACACAGGAAAAGGGAAGAAGCTTATTGGTGGGCCTTCAACACTCATGTCCCCACTCGGATGACCGTTTCCCCATCAAAGTTCATGAACTGAACCACAGACATAAAAAAATTACATAATTATTCCCCCAGTTGTCTCATGGCATCCTTGATGAGAAAAGTAGAAAGAAAGTCCTTCAGTTCCCCGGCAATGCCCACCCCGGTTCCCTAACACAGCAGCATCTCTGGGCAGTACCGATTATCATTAGGAGAACAAAGGACGTGGGAACCTTTCTGAGCAGGAAAGAGTGAAATCAACTCACCTGGGAGCCCCAGTGTAGCCAAAACGGAAGACTGCGTGGTCATCCTGGATGGGCAGGGGTGAATGATGAGGGCAAACTGAGGAAAGGGCCAGAAGTACAGCTCAAACCCACCACTCCTCCTCTGATATGCTGCCCTTTAGTCTTAGATGTGTCACAGGCATCAGTATCAGGAACAGAGGAAGCCAGGGGGTCATGTGGTCTCCAGGCTCCATCATGACCCACTTTCTTGGATTGGCAGGTCTGCCAAGGGGTTCAGGCTTCGGGGTCCAGATGTGATGAGCCCTGCCATGCTAGCCCTGTCCAATAAGCTGAAGCTGAAGCGGCAGCTGGAATATGAGGAGCAAGCTTTTCGAGACATGAACATGGTGAGCCACCCGTGACTATCCTGCTGTGGTAGACCAGGCCAGAGCTGCTGAGGGCAGAGAGCCAGGCCTGTGGAGGTCCTGCGCTGGCTCCAAGAACCTGCCTGGGGCAGCAGAGAGGGCACAGCAGGGCCCTTTCAAAGGATGGGGCAGCTAGCCCTGCCCAGCCTAGGGGCTTGGTTCTGTGGCCCTATTTCCTCTGTAACGCCCCTTCCCACATCCAGGGGGACCCACCTGACAGCAGCACTTCGCATGTGATGTGGAAACGGATGAAGAGTGCCAGGGATGGCGGGACTTGCTCCTTCATGTCAGGCAAACCGCTGAGTGCAAACGTCCCCAGTGGTGAGCATCAGGGGGTAGACCTGGGGGTACAGGAGGGAGGGATGGTGTGCAGGGTCCCTTCATTCTCCTGCCTTCTGCCCTCTGAGCCTTGCTCCTCCTTTATCAGAAAGGGACTGCCTTGTCTGATCTCCTTTCTGCCTGTCTGTCCCCTGTCGGAACTCTCTGGGCTCAAAGGAGACTGGGGCGGGGTGTGGGAGTAGGGGGGATGATGATGCTGGCTCTAGTCCTGATGGCAACAGAGGGCTTTGGAGGAAAGGGGGGTGCTGGGGACTTCCCATTCTCTCCCTACCCTCAGACTGGACCACACTGGTGGTATTCTCACACTCCGGTTTCTGTCTTACAGATGAGTTTGCCCAAAACCCCATGAGGGGCATGAGTCAGCCCTTGAGACACCTGCCTCCATCACAGCCACAGTCAGCCCTGAGCCCTGGGAATAACACCAAAAGTGGGTTTCCCCCACAGTGTTATGCCTCTCCATATCAGGACTACAGCCTGCCACCGGCTCAAAAGGTGTCAGGTGAGTGTGCACAGGAAGTCTGAGGGGCTCCCAGAGTCTTAGTGCTGTATGCCTACTGTCCTGCGAGCATACCTAGGACATCAGCCCACATTTATGACGGTCACAGAGGGCCTGCTGCTTGAAGGGTGGCCTGATGAGCCCTTGGCTGGGGAACTACCCTGACTTCCGCCCTGTCCATCTTTATCTCTTATTGTCTTCCTAAACACAGACACCTTCACAGGAAAATTTCAATTTGATACAAACATCATTCCTAATTTTGAAAAAAAAAATGTTCTAGACTGCTGGCTTGAATGTATGGATTTCATCATCAACATAGTTCAAGGCAAATCACAGTCCAGTGATTAAGAATCTAGGCTCTCAAGCCAGCAGGAAACTGCAGGTTTAAATCCCAGCTCTGCTGTTTCCTAAGGAGAGGGCTCAGGTACTCAGGGCGCATACCTGGGAGGTTTGCCTGTGAAGTGTTGAGTTGGTTGTACCAACTGTACTCATGAATGGCAGCCCGTTGGATTATTCTTGTCAGGAGTACTGAGTGTGTCTCCTTAAACCATGGAAAGTCATGTTCTTTTCAGAGCAAGTGGTTTCTGTTCAAGAGTAAAAGGGGGTTAACTGAGAAAAGGATATGGGGAGAGGCCAGTTTGGCTAAGGGACTGGGTCAGGACAGACGTGGCACTGAAGATGAGGCCTGCACATGAAGCCCAGGGAGAGGAAAGGAGAGCGGTCCCTCAACACGGAGGAGCGGAAACAAAGAGCTTTCGGGCTGCCCCCCTCCTCCCCTACTCCTCCCGTAGAAAGGCTTGATGGGTCAGGGTCCACAGGCTGAGACCGTCCTCCCTTCCTGGGAAGTGGCCCATTTGGTGGCTGAGAGTTTGCCTTTTGTTCCTTTCGGTGTCCTCCTTTTGATTTGAAAGCACCAGGGATCAGGAGGCTGATCAACAGTCGTGTGTGTGTGTGTGTGTGTGTGTGTGTGTGTGTGTGT
>NW_006399769.1:3172374-3175775 GCF_000299155.1 Elephantulus edwardii | reverse complement strand
TGTGTGTGTGTGTGTGTGTGTGTGTGAAGAGAGAGAGAGAGAAAGAGAGAGATGGGGGCTTCATTCACACCAACCTCTCTCTTCTTGAATTCCAAGTCCACTGGTGTCTGCACCACACACTTTCTCTGTCTTGGATTTCACACCTGCCTAGTGAAACTGTCTTCAAAGAGACACTTTGTGGTCTCAGGGCACAGAGTAGATCCCTTGAGAGCAGTGACATTTGGGCTGCCCCTCCATGCTTACCTGTTACCCAAACAAGAAACACCTCTTTGCCTCCCCTGTACCCATCTATCCCCGACTGCATCTTGTAGCAAAGAAGCTTCTCTATCTGTTCTGTGTAAGACTTTTACAACATGGTGCCAACCGTTTATTTTCAGTCATGGCCAGCCGCCTGCTTGGGCCTTCAGTGGAGCCCTACCTGCTGCCCGAATTGACCAGATACGACTGTGAGGTGAACGTTCCTGTGCCCGGAAGCTCCACGCTCCTGCAAGGGAGGGACCTGCTCAGGGCCTTGGACCAGTCCACCTGAGCCAGGGCCCCTGGGCAGGCCCCCACCACGCCGCCCACCAGCTTCACTCTCAAGTCTATTTTTACAACTCGATATTTCTAACACCAATACAATTTTTACAAGATGTACTTAACCTGGCAGACTCGTCCAGGTCACTGAGTGGTGACCTTTTTCTGAAGATGCTCACTTTATTACTCATATTTTTAAAATACACAGTTGTTTTACCAGCGACATTTTGCTCTGTCCATGAAAATGTTCGCAAGTTTTATAAGATTTTTATCTCCCCATCTCCAATTACTTCTAATTTATATTATTTGTAAGTGTCCCCCACTTCCCACACCATCCGTACTAACAAGTTTGGGGTACATTTGTTCTCCTGTTGCGAAAGCTTTGGCTTCATTTAACTCTAAAGATTCTGACCTTGTTGTTGCCAAAGACAAAGAGAACACGAGCTGCCTTCCAAGCTTGCTCTGTGGCCTTTCCCTCTCAAAGCCTTTGTCCTTTCTGGTTAAAAATGAAATACCATAATGTAGATTGCATACCTTTTTAAGTAAACTCTTTGCTCTAATTTTGATATCAACTTTTGAGAGAGAAAGAAGAGAAAGAAACACGGAGGGTAAAGTCCAACGTACGTGGTTTGTGTTTTGATGTGGTTTGATGTTTTCTCTCATCTGGTGGATATTTTTTTAAACTATTCAAAAGCATAACTGAGGGTTGATATTATTCTTGTTGTTTTTTAAAAAAATTTATAACTGGGTTAAGTGTTTATCAAATATATGGGTACTTTGTAATATCTAAAAACTTAGAAATGGAATCCTGCTCACAAAATCACTTTAAGACCTTGTAAGCTCTTAGTTGTATTGTTCCAGGTATGGCTGCTGGCGCTGTGGAATTGTACAGTATCCCAGGAGCCTGTACTAACACTGCTCAAGATCTTTCTCCTGTTTGCTTTTTTGTTTCTGTGATGTCATAGGCGTGAAAACAGTCCAAGAAGTGGAATCATTACGTGGGAGCGTTGCTCGTTGTGTTCTTCTCATGTCCTTTATGTATTATGTATGTATGTATGTATTATTATTATTATTGCTGCCTAGAGAGTCTGACAGCACATCAGGGGTCGGGAGTGGGTTAGAAGAGAATGCTAAGGGGAGGGAAGTGCTTTAACTTTTCTTAAGGACTTGTTGCTAGCCCTTCAAGTGCACGCTAATGGTTATCTTTCACATGGCATATTTGGATTATGTCCAGAATAAATTTATTTAGATGGGAATTCATGAAAGAAACTGAGGCTTCAGAAATGTTGTGGTGCTCAAGTCCACATCTTCCTGGCATACCATTTTGAACGACAAGGCCTAAACTGAGAGAAGGTGCAGAGAAGGATGGTAGCTGGTTCTGGCCTGCCTTATGCTGCTGCACTTCCTCAGCCTTCATATTGCCCTGAGTCCAGAGGCAAACACCCCCCGTTGGTGGTGAAGGGAGGCTCAGCTTGGGGTCTCCAGCTCAAGCCTTCTTTTCAGGTCTCTATCGCTTGAAATAGAGAGCTCTGGTGGCCTAGTAAGTAAGAAGTTTTGCAGCCAGCACCAAGGCAGGCAGTTCAAATACACCAACTGCTCCACTACAGCCTCTGAAAACCCACGGGAGGGTCAGCTATGAGTCATTTCCAACTAGACGGCAATGAGAGAGATCACTTGAAGTGACAGACATAGGTAGGAAGCACTGAAAATAGGGTGCTCTCAGAGCACTTTGTAACTCCTTGGGGAAGAAAGAGAATGGTGGGGTTTTTTTTAAATTTTTAAATACCAATCACTTGGGAAACATGCACACAAAAAACACAGCAGGATAAGAATTGTATAAGCCCAGATGGATGAATGTATCTTAAAAACATATATTAAAAGGAATCTGAGTCCAGTGAAGAAAAGCACCTAATCCTTGGGTGGTCTAAACCATCGTTTTACCACCACAGCTTTGCCAGACACATGGCAGTAGAACTTGAAGGGTTACTGACACGTAGACACTGGGGTTTAATTTCCCGTGTGTGTTGCTTCAGCATTAAGGGCATTTACCCTTGCAGTTTTACTAAAACATTCTGAAAATATTCCAAACTTCCTATTAACTTACCTGTCAACATAATGACTTTATGAATATTATTATATTGTTGAATTCCTACTGACAATATTATAACTATATGGGAGCTTAACTTTATAAGGAAATGTATTTTGACACTGATATCTTATTAAAATATTCTTGATCCTACTTCTGCTCGTGGCATTTGTGTCCTGTGGATTTATCATGGTTTATATCTGTGTGACATGAAAGCTTTAGTAAATAATCTACAGAATATGCTTTGGCGCTATGGGACAGCTGAGGCTAACAGAGACTAGTAAAATGTTATGAACATTTGACAATTGCCTTTAACCAAGAAACAGTTGTCTATCTTGCACATTTCTGTGGGCACATACCTGTTTTTTATATCTTATTGGGGAGCCCAAGATACATGGGGAAATCACAGTTCCTATCTTCTGAAAAAAATTCATGAAATAGCCATACCCAGTGCATGGCATGGACATTATGTGTTCCCTCTTTACATACAATTTCCCTGCTTATGTACAGGCTGCTCCATGGTGGGATTCAAGAGAGGGAGAGGGGAAAGAGGGAGGGCCAGCCAGCAGGAGCTCTGCTCCGCCCCCCCCCCACCATGCACCTTGGTGGTTCAGTCCAAGTCAGGTGTTCGGCATGTGTTACCTTGTGACCTTACTTAAACTCTCTTGTGAACAGGGATTATTTCATTTTACAGATTAAACAGAACTATTTTGAGTGGCAGGTATGTTGTTGTTGTTGTTATGTGCCGTCGAGTCGCCTGCGACTCATAACGACCCTATGTACAACAGCCCTAAACTCC
>NW_006399769.1:3147446-3170994 GCF_000299155.1 Elephantulus edwardii | reverse complement strand
CATATGTTGTTTCATGAAATTCTTCTATGTCTTCCAATTCTTTTCAATACAGTGACTCAGTATATTCCTTCCATCTTCTTTTAATACTTCCGGGATCATTTAACGTTCTGCCGAAAGCATCCTTGATTATAGCAACTCGAGGTTTGAATTTGTTCTTCAGTTCCTTGAGCTTAAGACATGCTGAGGGAGTTCGGCCCTTTTGATTTTCCTGCACAATTTGTTTATGAGCAAAACGAAGCATTTTTGGTCAATGTGTTTTTCAAACTATCTTTGCTGGCTGGAAGACATCAGTTTCAAATCTAAAATTCTTATTATTACTTTAACCTTTCCCCTCCCCTCCAGTTCTTTTGCCTGCTCTTCTTATCTCTTTTTCCAAATTTGGCATTTTGACTTTTGGACTGGATTTTCAGCCAAGCTCCCGCCCACCTTTGCTAACAAGCCCCGACTTCCTGAAAACACCATCTCTCCTTTTCTGAAGTTTCTCCTAGATGGCTCAGCTCAGCCCAGCTTTCAAGTCCGGTGGCCTCAGAGCCTTGGTAAGGACAGGACTTAGAACTGAATGAGTGTAATTCCATCCTCTAACAAATCCCCTAGACCCATGTTGTCTACAGTGTTATCCTGGCTTTATTTAATATTTTATTTGGAGCTCTGATGGCCTAGTGGTGAAAATGCACTGCAATCCCAAAGACACGCAGTTCCAAACCCCCGTCTAGCTGCTCTAAGGGAGAAGGATAGACAGTCTTCTCCTACTTACTGTCTCTGAAAACTCACTGGAGGGTCAGCTATGAGTCGGTTCTGACTCAGTGGTACACAAACGCTGCCACCACCACACCAAAAGGGAGCTCTGGTGACTTAAAGGTAAGTAGTTGCACTGCCAACCGAAAGGCAGACAGTCAAAGGGCAAAGGATGGGCATTCTCCTCCCACATGAAACCCTCTAGGAGGTCCGTTCTCAGTTCCGATGCAACAGTACATGACAAAAACAACATACAAAAGGTCATGGTTATGCCCTGCAGCCCTGGACTGGTGGACAGTTCCAAACTCTTCTTCCAAGTTCAGCAAGCGGCAAGGGGAGCCCAAGGAGATCATGTTCCTCATGGATTAAATGAGCTCAGTGCTCTGGTGGCTTAATGGTAAGGACGTGTCAACCCAAAGGCAGAGGATTTGACTGCAGGAGCTGCACCCCAGGAGAAAGATGAGCAGTCTCTTCCCGTGTGATTTACACCCTCCAAAAACTCACTGGACGGTCAGCTATGAGTCAGTTCCTACTCGGTAGTACGTGGCAACAACAGCAACAGCCTTTGTAGAGCACTCAGACACTAGAAGGGAACCCACACAAGGCAGCACTGTTTGATGGCTCAACGTGAGAAATCTAGTAAAGAAGTTGATTTAAATACTTCTGAGAGTTCTCAAAGTGCAGGTGTCCTTGGAGTAGTATGTGCTGCCTAGTGAGGTGTGTGAGGTCAGATGCATGACACAGACTTAGCAATCACTCAACCACTGGGGTCTCTCTAACTCTAGATTTGTTCTCCTTCAGACACTCAAACCCTGATAGGATGTGACAGCTTCTACCACTTGCCTTGGTCACTTTCTGATGAGAAGGTTCTCTGGGAGAGGAACTCAGAGCCAATGCTGGAGCAGAAGGCTCCACCATGCAGAGAAGGATCACATCTGTTATCAGAAGTACCTTCTGATCCACACAGATCAGAATATACCCTCTTCCAGAAATGCAGAGAAGACCGTAAGATACCACTCCATGGCACTAGGATGACAATTAGAAAAATATCAAATAACATGTTCGTGATGATGCAGAGAAGCTGGAGCCCTCCTCTGTTGTTAGTGGGATTGTAAAATAATGCAACCATTGTGGAAAACAATTTGAACTTCCTCAAAAAGTTAAATATATTATTGCATGACTCAGACATTCCTCTCCCAGGTACATACCCAAAAGAACGGAAAGCAGGAACACGAAGAGATACTTGTCATGACTGTTGCCTGCATTATTCCTGCAAAAAGTAAAAAGTGCCCAAGTGTTCATAAACAATAGGTGGAATGTACATACAAGGAGATAATTCTTAGTCATAAAAAGAAGTAGAATTCTGATATGTGGTATGATACAGATAAACCTTTAAAGCTGAGTGACATAAGCCAGACAAAAGGACAAATGTATGACCTTTCTTACATGAAATAACCTGAATAAACAGATGCATAAATAAAGCTCAACGTTTATTAGAATGAGGGACTGGTGGCAGGGTGTAAAGAGGAATTACTGCCTGAGAATCTATGAGTTCCTTGAAGGATGATAAAAGTTAGAAACAAATGCTGGTGGTGGTTGCTCTAAATGGTGAACAAAATGTCAGTGAACTATAGATGCAACATAAGTTAAGAGAGAGAATATTTTGGTGCATCTTTTTACCACTCAAATCCACATAAGAATTTAGCCCCTTCCAAGACGTGAGGTAGGCAGCCAGCCCAAGATAGGGTCTCTGCCAATTCTGAAACTGATGCTCATTTGAAAGCTGAGATGGAGGGCTGTTCTGAAGATGCAGCAGAGGCTCATTTCAGCAGGTGAGATGCAGCCATCTACAAGCATTCCTCTCCAGGGCCCCTGCCCAGTACCTCCTTGCTATGGGAGGAATAAAAGGTTTTCTTGAAAGACCTGTACAACTGTGCCTGGATCAGGCTGGCTCAATGGGCATGTTACTTCAGATTGATACTTCCTGATACTAAAGGCAACCTAGAACAATTTAGCTCAACCTAACAAGATTAATATTTGCCAGTCATTTTATTTCAGAGATGAGGAAATTGATGCTAGGAAAACAAATGGATGACCATAGTTATACAAGTTATTAACTAAAATGCATGCTTTATTCAGAGTTCCTTAATTTTTACCTAAAACAAAAACAAACCCCAAAAGTAATTAATTGCCTTTAAGTTGATGCTGACTCATGGTGACCCATGTGTGTCAGAGTAAATCTGTGTTCCGTAAGATTTCAGTGAGTGGTTTTGCTGGAAGCAGTTTGCCAGGCCTCTCTTCTGAGGTGGCTTTGGGTGTATTTGAACCTTTACATTAGTAGCCAAGCACCGTACCACTAGAGTTGGCAGCCAGAGTTTTACCTCATGTTTTGGTTCTGCTCTGCTCCCATTCAGGATACAGGCTACACTTTGTCTTCCTGTCTCCTTAGGTTTCTCTAGATAGTAACAGCGCTTCTTGGACTTTTCGTGTTTTTTTATTATCTTGACAGTCTTGAGGAATTCCAGTCAGATATTTTATAGAACTGCCTTCAATTTGGAATTGTCTCTTATTTCTCTTGAGTCAGGCAGAAGCTACATGAGTTTTTGAAGGAAGACCACAGAGATAAAGTGCCATTCTTATAGCATAGCATAGCACAGCATCGCACCAAGGGTACTTGTGATCAACATTTAAAAGATGTTGACCTCCTGGTTGAGTTTCTCCACAATAAAGTTATTGTTCTTTTGAGGGAAATTGATTTTTTAAAATGGTCTATATTTGAAAAATGTTTGCATGGTAGCAGTCATGACTCAACTAAAGGAGAAATGGATGCTGGCAAAAAGGAAGGGATAATGGCACAGTACAGTTGTTGAATAGGTAGGATGGACAGGAATGGAAACTAATATACAATAGAGGTGTTGGCTTTGGAGATAAGAGTATGGACAGTCAACATTCAAAGGAAAGAAGATGGTGTATACAGATGCAGTCAGAATCATGGAATTGGTGTCAAGAACATTATGAACAACTTCTAATCTGATTGTTTCTACTTAAGCCCATCAGCTGAGGGAAAAGGAGGGCTCTCACAGTTTTGAAGAGAGGTGTCAAGTGATTATTTTAGGTTGACAGTAAAAGTCCATCTATAAAAGTTCAAATGAAATGTATTGTCATAAAATGCCCACGGTTGTAAGTTTCTCTCCAATTGCATTTTTCTACTTCAGTGGCTGGGTGGTAGAATATACCAAGTTGGCGTTTGACCGAGAGAATCTATTAGAATGAGTTAGAGATATTTTCAAGAAAATAATTGGAATTTTTTAGGTTGGTGTTTTCCCTGGTTTTTCAAAAATACTGGTTTGCATATACAATGTATGTTGTGTTTCATGCATATACATTGTGTTTCACACATTCTTTCATTCACACTGTCATTTGAATATATTGTGTTTTATAAAATTAATCACCATTGATCTTTGCCTACTATTAACTTGTTCTTATGAGATTGAGTTAGTTCATTCAGCATAGAGACATCCAAATCAGCAAAGAGGTGGTAAGACTGTTGCTATGTGCAGAGGACATGATAGTATAAATCCCAAGGACTCAACAAAAACAAAAACACCTATTGTACCTAGTAAACCAATTTAGCATAGTGGCAGAATAAAAGATCCATGTACAAAAATCAATGAGATTCCGCTACAGTAACAAAGAAAATACAGAAAAGGAAGCTAAGAAAACAATCCCATTTACAATAGCCAACCACAAACTGAGATACTTGGGAATAAACCTAACTAGAAACACAAGAGACTCTTATAAAGAAAACTACAAAACACTACTATAAGAAACAATAAGAGACCTAAATAAATGGAAAAATTTTCTGTGTTATTGGCTAGGAAGAGTAAATATAATGAAAATGACAGTCCTACCAAAATTAATCAACATATTTAATACAAAACCAATAAAGATACAAAATTCACCTTTCAAAGAGAAAAAGCATTTGGCAAGTTTTATTTGCAAAGGAAAGAGACCTGGATAAGCAAAGTACTTCTGAAAACAAAGCTGAACTGGGAGCCATAGTGCTCCCTAATCTCAAAACCTACTACGTAGTGGGAATAATCCAAACAGCATGGCACTGGTACAATGACAGACACACAGACCAAGAGAACAGAATTTAGAACCCAGAAATTAACCTATTTACCAATGGTGAACTGGTAGTCAACAAGGATTCAAAACCTATCAAATGGAAAACAACCTCTTCAACATATGGTGCTGGCAAAACTGGAATTCTGTCTGTGGAAAGCTGAAGCAGGATCCACATTTCACACCATAGTAAAAGTCAACTCAAGGTGGATCAGAGACCTAGAGGTAAAGACCAGAACTAAAAAGATCATAATAGAAAAAATGGGACAAAACTTAGAAGTCCTAGTCTAGATTAGAGATAGACTGGAAAATTTAGCCAGAAATGGAAAAGCAGGAGAGGATAACATCAATGAATGGGACCTTCTAAAGATTAAGTTCCTGTGTACATCAAAAGTTTTTTTGAATAGGGTGAAAAGAAAACCTACTGACTAGGGTATGGCAATGGCAACTCAAACAATGATCTCATAAAAAAAGTTTACAAAATACTATAGGGCTTCCACAAGAAAAAGATTGCTAACCAATTGCAAAAGGACAAATGGCGTGGAAAGATTTTTCACAGAGGAAAACATTCAGATGGCCAGCAGACACAAGAAGAAATGTTCAAAATCATTGGCAATAAGAGAAATGCAAATCAAAACCACAATGAGATCCATCGCAACTCATTTGTTGTTGTTATTAGGTGCCTACAACAACCCTATGAACAAAAGATTTGAGCCCTGTCCTATTCTGTGCCATCCTCACACTTCCTGACACACAAAAACCTATTGTGGCAGTCACTGTGTCTATCCCTCCTAGCATCATGTCCATCCCCTCCTAACAATATATCCAAATTATGTGAGGCAAAGCAACTGAGTGGTAGTGGCAAAGTTTACCAGGGAAGCAAGCAATAACTGTTGGAGAGAATGTGTAAAGATGTGATCTCTCATACACTATTGATAGCATTGTAAAATGGTAAAACTATTCTGTAAGGCAGTTTGGCATTTCCTCAAAAAACCTGAACATACAGAAATTCCATCTGACCCAACTATCCAACTGCTAGGGATATACCCTGAGGAAAATAGAATGTAGACATAAATGGAGATATGTACATGAATGGTCATAGCAGTGTTATTCATAATAGCATGAAAATGGAAACAGCACAAATGTCTACCCACAAATGACTTGATTGAGAAATTGTGGTGTATTCACATGATGGAATGCTATACAGAACTCAGGAGCAATGACTTCGAAAGAAACTATATACAAAAGAATGATGATGATGATGATGATGATAATGTTGGACCTAGATGGCCTCCACTTCCTAAACAACATGCCTCCAGAAACTCTATGAACTTTGATAAATGTCAATAGTTGTAGAGATTCTTCAGGCCTTTTATTCATAGGATTGCTATGAGTTGTGCTCGACTTGAAGAAAATCAACAACATTTGTGAAAAGGAAAGGGGAATAAAAGAAGAACTTGATGCCCATTAAAAAAGTGGTAGGCACAGTGAACTTTCGGTTCCATTATCCATAATGGCCCAAACTGGAAATAACTCCACCAAGAAGTCGTATGGTCATTCAATGGAATATCGTTGTTAGAAATTGTCAAGTAGCAACTCTTACAGTGACCCTATGAACAGCCATCGGGAAACCTGCCCTATTCTGTGTCAGTCTCCTCAGGTCAAAAGCCATCTAGTTAGGGGTATTATTCTCCTTCACTAACCCTCCATCTTTCCATGCATGATGTCTCTTTCGAAAGAATAGCCTTGCCTAGTTACATGTCCAAGTATGAAAGATATAGCTTTGTCATTCTTACCTCCAAGGAGCACTTGGGCCGCACCTTTTCCAAGACATATCTGTTCTTTTGTCCATCCATGAATCTATAAAGTCAGTACTCTTCCCCAGCAATACAACTCAAAGGCATCAATTTTTCTTCTATCATCCTTATTCATTGTCTATATATCTGATGCTTAGCAGGTGATTAAGAACATTATGGCCTGAATCAGGTGCACCCCAGTCTTCAAACTGACATAATTGCTCTTCAGCATTTTGTAGAGGTCCCTGAAAGCCAGACTAGCCCAATGTAATACTTCTGATTTCCTGACTGCTGGTACCAAGTGTGCTGATTGTTAATCCAAGCAAGATGAAATCATTAACAGCTTCAATCTTCCCTTCTTCTATAATAATATCAATTCTCGGACCTGTGAAATGCTGTCGTACCGTAAAGCCTGAATCAACTCATCGCTGACCCTCTGGTGGGTTTTCAGAGGCAGTTAATTGCCCAGAAGGAGATTTTCCATCCTTCTCCCATGGAGCAGCTGGTGGCTTCTAACTGTGTGCCTTTAGAACTGCTGCTCAGCCTCCTGCCACTAGGCCACCAAGTTTGCAGACTTTTAAGCAGTAACATGCCTTGATCTGTAAGGCATTGCTTTGAGTGGAGGAAGGCTTTATAAAAAAATACATTCTGTATTATTTTATTCTTATGATGTTCTGGGAAAGATAAAAATATGGAAACAGAACAGATTACTGAAAACCAAGGACTAGGACATAAGGGTACATCACAAAGAAGTATTGTTATGATGTTGGAATTGTTCTGGGCCTTGCATGTGTAGCTGTGATTATTAGAATCTGTAAGTGTTTAAAACCACTAGAACTTCTTTGTAGAAAAGAATTCTAATGTATACAATTTTTTAAAAAACATTTTAAGAATCAAACCTTAATATTTTAGAGGTGATAGAGATAGTGATGGAGGTGAAATGGTGCTGTTGTTGTTATTGTTATGTGTTGTCAAGTCGCCTGTGACCCATAGCGATCCTATATACAATAGCTCTGAGCCCTTTCATGTCCTGAGTCAGTCTCACTAATTCCAACACAACAACCCCCATTGCCCCGTTACTGTATCAATCCATCTCATCTGGGGTCTTCCTCTACTGTGCTGTCCCTCAACCCTTCCGGGCATTATGTCTTTCTCCAAGGACTGGTCTCTCCTGGCTATGTACCTAAAGTATGTGAGATGGAGCTTCAAAATCCTAGCCTCCAAAGAGAGACTTGGATTAACTCTTTCCAAGACAGAACTATTTGTTTTCTTGGCAGTCCATGGTATGTTGAAGACTCTTCTCCAACATCACAACTCAAAGAAATCTTCTGTCATCCTTAGTCATTGTCCAGCTCTCTGAACCATAACAAGTAATTGCAAAAACCATGGCCTGGATTAGTTTCACCTTAGTGTCTAGACTGAAATAGTTGCTTTTCAGCACTCTGGAGAGGTCTCTGATAGCAGATTTTCCCAGTGCAATTCGTCTTTGATTTCCTGGCTGCTAATGCTAAGAGTGTTAATTGTGGAGCCTAGCAAGCTGTAATTGTTAACAACCTCAAATCTCTTCTCCATCTATCATGGTGCTGCCAATGGTGACTAATGTGAAATGAAAATGTCTAATCATGTGAAGGAGGTTGAGGAACCACGAGGCTGGGTATTGTTAGGGTTAGCCAGGCTCATGCTGAAGTCAATAAGATTAGAGGTGGAGAAAAATGTAGGAACTGAGTTCTGACTCTGGGTTCTGACTTTTCGCCAAAGGAGAAAGGAGTAAAGAAAGCCTTGGTTCAAGCTAAATAGGAACTTGGTAGCAGTGAGGAGGCTGGTGGCACATCAGAGGATAGTGACCCACTATACGTTCAGGCCCTTTTGATACCTATCTGACAGAGAAGGAAGCTAGCCGCTTCTTGAGAGGGCTGCTAAAAGCAGAACCCCCAGGAGAGGGCCAACTTCAGCAAAATGAGGAAGTGAGGGAACGCTCAGAAAGGGTGAAGGAAGTTCCAGAGGCTTGTTAATGGTAGAAAGCATCAGAGAGTACAGTGCAAGAACTGATTGATGAAGAAGTGTGGACATCGGAAAGAATGGCTCATTGTGTAGAACCATCTGCCAGGTGGTGCCAGATGGCTTGGTCAATTGCTAGCAACTGAAGCAGTTGGGACCGGCTGAATGTTATCTTGAAGGTCTCTTAGAGCAGCTGGTTTAAGGCTGCTGATCCTGCCTTCATCCTGCTTGGGCTAGTCATGTCAGGGGCAAACATGCTGCTCTGGCTGTCTATGGAGCTTTCTAAGCCCTTGTACCCTGCAGCATCTAGGGACCAGTACACCCATGCACTCATTGTCAGTGGGGTTTTTGTATTGTGCCACTCAGGCTAATGGAGGGCATAATTCAGGTGTGAGGGTGACCAGGGAGTGGCTTCTGCCTGTCTTAATGCTTTAATTTCCTAATGTTAGTGAAACAGCAATATTACAGTAAACAAGTGCATGACATTATAATGTTGTTGATGCTGGGTGCCGTCAAGTCCACTCTACAACTTAGAGGGATCCTATGAATGACAGATGTGTACCTTGACTTGCCACTCCCATAAATAGCTTGCCTCCAGAAACCCTATGAACCTGGAGAAATGATGAAAGTCACTCACACGAGTGTCAAGGACTTTTGTTCATAGGGTTACTATGAGTCACCTATGACTCGACGGCGCTTATAAACGCAGAGGGAGGCCAGCTGGTCTAGTGGACCGAAAGCGGTGCTGCCAAGCCAAAGGTGGGTGACTCTAACCCATGGCCCTAAGGCCCGTTTTTCATTGTTTTTGTTCAAACAGTCATCTAGGTTGTATAGCCCTGGTGTGTCCACTTGCCGTACAGAGAGAGGTAACTCATGCTTGCTGTGAAGCTGAACACTCTGACATTGATGTGTCAAACGCGATAACCGTTACCCATGGTGGATGGTGTTTGGTGGAGCTCCCTGGTTGAAACAAGCTTGGAAGCAGGAGTGTCATCCACTTCCATAATAGCTTGCCTCCGGAAACCCTATGAACCTGAAAGAAAGATGAAAGTCATGCACGCGAGTGTTGAGGACTTTCGTTCACAGAGTCGCTATGAGTTGTCTACGACTCGACGGCACTGAACAACAACAACATTGGTTAATCATCATCATCATCATCATCATCATCATCATCCTTTGTTTCTTGGGGATTTTCCCATAACACCTGTCTCCCTCCTATTCATGGTAACTTGTTTTCGATGTTGCTTCTTATCTCTCAGAAGGGATTAGCTTTGTTGTTGTTGTTAGGTACCATCGAGTTGCGTACGACTGATGGTGACCCTATGAACAACAGATCCGAACCCTCTCCTGTGCCATCCTCACCATACACTTGCACTCATTACTGTGGTCGCTGTGTTACTCCATGTTGACGGGGCCTTTCTCTTTTTGGCTGACCCTCCACCCTTCCGAGCATGAGGTCCATTTCCAAGGAACAATGTCTTGGTAGATCCTGAACAAAGCTTCATATGCATCTGTGAAGGCAGCCCTGCCACAGCCAGTTCCAGGCGGGGCCTGCGGCTGTGGTGGGTCAGGAGCAGATTAGGATTCAGGCACACATGTCAGAGATGAAGAGGATGGCACAGGAGAGAGCAAGGTTCAGAACTATCATTCCTCGGGTCATTATGAATTGATGACACTTAACTGATGTTATGTCCTCATTAACATTATAAAGAAAACCCCTGCTTCCAAAATAACTTTTTATCCAAAGATTATGTCCGCTACTGTTAGGATTCTAAGCTATCTTGGAGTACACAATTCAGTCCCTAACACTTGGTGATGGCTTTCCGTGCTGCCCCCATGGGCAAGCCTGGCATTGCAAGGACAAAGGGTGACAGCTAGCGACCCATTTGAGACCCATTTGGTAAAACAAAGACACGTTTCCCCATCCTCATTAGCCTGGGTGAAGCGAGAGCAGCTGAGCATGAACATTGACATAATTTTGGGGCCTTGCTAAAAGGCCAAGGCAGGGCTCCAAGATTCAAATAAGAATGAGAGAGGTGTCTCTGCCAGAGGATAAGGCTGGCTTGGACTGGTTTGGGAAATGCAGGCTATATTATGTTCACTTTTGCTGCTTCTTAAAATGTGGAGAGGCAGCTGCACTGTTGGCCGAGGTAGACATTGATGGGAAGTTCTGCTATGCCAACCACCCCTGCAGTCCATGGCCCATCAGGTAGGTCACAAGGCCACACTGTGGCCAGGCTCCTGGGATGGTCTCTGATTGGCTCACTTATTGCCTGGAGAAAACTATAAAGTAGGTGGAGTATCCTCTGTGTCTCTTCCCCAGCTCCTCTTCTTGACAGTTTCTCTTCAGTAGCTCACCCCCTTGTGGAAAAGCAACTCAAAGACTCTCGTAGTCCCGGCCCCAGCCCAGAGCCCTTTAACTCACTATGAGTCAGTGTCTGCAGCAATCCAGGCCTTGTGGGATTGTGGGATAGAGTCATCTCTGAAGTCCTGTGATCCTATTATGAATTTATCATGGATGAAAGATAGAATTCTAGACCTCCTTCTCAGTCTTTTTTTTTTTTAAGAAAAAAAGAAAAACGTTGCTAGAAAATCAAGTTTATTCTGACTCACATAGCTTTACTCCATAGCACTTTCAGAGACTGATGTTTAGAAATAAGCCTTTCTTCCAAGCCACATCTGGATAGACTCAAGTGAGTAACTTTTTTATAACACTTAGCCATTTGTGCCACTCAGGGGTTCTGTCAAATTGCAACCGACTCATAGCTGACCCTCCAGCAGCTTTTCAGAGGCAGTAAACCACGTGGGAAGTGATATCTCATCTTTCTATCACAGGGCAGCTGGTGGATTTGAGCCGCATATCTTTGGATTGCCAGCACAATTTAAGGAAGTTCAAATCCAGAGGTCCCTAATAGATAATAAACATTTATTAAGGTAGATGAAGGAAAAGGGGGAAAAAAAACCATAACAGCAAAAAAGAGAGCAATGGCTAAAAAGGTGATGAAATCTTAACTGTGGTACAATTGTCTGGAGAAGTCGAAGCAGCTTGTGCTAGAGAAAATAAGATTTAGGGGAGCACAAAGGTCCAACTTCAAGTATCTGGAGATACTAGAATGTGAGGAATTTTTCTGTGTACCCTACCTTTGGAATATATTTAGTCCCATAGATGCAGGAAAAGAGGGTTTAGCTCAACACAGCTATTCTCAGAAGAGCAAATTCCACTCGGCCACTGAAGCTTAGATATTTGCTTGCTCTGTACAAGGAGATAATATCTTTATTCTCATCAACAAAGAAAGTCATAGAGGATTATGCCCTGGTTAAGACTATCTGGAAAATGCAAAGAAAAAGCTATCATGATAAAGCTTTGCTCAAGTCTTTGTGTAGATAAAGTTTGACCATCAGAGAGAGCGTGCCCCACTGTGTGAAAATCAGAGAAAGCAGAGAAGACCTTATCCTGGAATGAACAAAGGAGAACTGATCTGGCTCTGAAGTGTTTTCTCCTGTGTGAACAGAACAAAATATAGCTGGTGTTGCATTTAGATTGTAAGCATTTCTTTTCTAAATATCAGAATGTATTTACATACTATCTAGGAATTACTATTTCTCCTTGGGAAGTCACATCTAAATTAAATTGTTAAAGTACAAATGGTTTGATTCAAAATCATCCTGGAAACTCAAGAAGGAGGGATCATGGTGGATACTAGGCCTACTTCAGCTAACCCGGCATGCCCTCTGGTCCTCCAGTGTCAGAAAAAGTTGTTTGTTTGTTTGTTTTTTCAGATGAGAATTAGAGGAGTGCACCACCAGACATCTAGAAACCATGTGGTAAAGAAAACATAGGTCTTTAAACACAACTAAACTCAGCCTGGTAAGATGCTGAGACTCCCTAAGGAATCATTTGATTCTCAGTTCTTTTCTTATATTCCATGAGCACTCATATGCAGGACAAATACCTATTTTTAAAGGAGCCAATTGATGACTCATCAAAATGCTCGGATGCTAACAGGAAGGTCTGAAGTTCTAATCCACCAGCCATTCCACAGGAGAAAGCTGAGGCAGTCTATTCCCTTAAAGACTCAGTCTTGGAAATCTTATGGGACAATTCTCCCCTGACCTGCAGCGTCACTGTGAATTGGAATCAATGTGTTAACAACTGATTATTTAAGGAAAAAGAGCATAAATTCCAAATACAAAATCAAGTACACCACTTGGGATGGGATGTGTGTGGGTGTGTCCCAAGCAACCTTGTCCCTGTAACCTAACTGCCTGGCCTGCCTCTCTCCACCTCTACTCTGCTCTATTTATGTGTCTAACTGCCTGTCTGTCCCTCACCAGCAATAGCAGGATTTGCATGAATTAAATCAATCAACAATGTGACTCCACTGTACGTGTGATCTATCTCTTTAAAAAGGTCACTAAATCAATGCTGATTCATAGCAACTCCAAATGTGTTATAGTAGAACTGTGCTTTTTGGGGTTAAGGGCTGTTACTTGAAAGTCCCCAACTGATTATTTCTTTTTCTGAGACACTTCTGGATGAACTTGAACTCAGAACCTTTGGTTAGCAAAGTATCGCAGTAAGTGTTTGTATCATCTAGACACTATCCACATCTTACACTTAGGCAAAGACCTCCATAATGAGTAGATCCAGAGACATAGTCAGCTGAACATGGTGAAGCCAGGATCTATGCATGACTTTCTGAGGAGTCAAATGCCTTCCCGAAAAAAACCAGGGCTGTTTAATGGGCCATTTGCCTATAATCAGTTCCCAGATGCAAGGTTCCCATGCAACTTAATTTTCTCAGAGCCTGATGGATTGAACTGTGTCTTCTAAAAATACCTGTGGTAAATCTTAACTTCTTTACCTGTGATTATAATCCTGTTTGAGAATTTTATTTTTTAATTGTGCTAATGGGAAGAGTTAGTGTAAATTTTGTTGTTAGATACTATTGAGTCAATCACAACTCATAGTGATACTAACAGCAACAGAAACCTTGCCCTTTCCTGTACTGTCCTCACAATCTCCATCAAACACATCATCACAGTCACTGTGTCAATCCATCTAGTTGAAGATCTCTTATCTGACTTTCTATCTTATCCAGCATGATGCATTTCTCCAAAGACCTCCTGAAAATATGCCCAAAGTATGTGAGGTGAAGGTTCACCTTCTTTGCCTCTAAGGGTCCCCCTGGTTGTCCTCAAAGACAGATTAATTTGGTTTTTTGGTAGTCTATGGTGTATTTAATACTATTTGCTAATACTACAATTCAAGGGCATCAAATTCTTCAATTACCCTTATGTGTTGTTCAACTTTCAGATGTATATAATTTAATTGAAAATGCCATTGACTTGGATTCTTAAATTGATAACCTCACTCTTTGGCACATGACAACAAATTTTCCAGTGTCATGAATCTTTTGGTTTCTTTTTAAACATTTTTCATTGGTTTGCATATAGTCATTCACACACATTGTGTTTTGTACATTTACTTTGTGTTTCAGATAATCATTCATTTATACATAATTTATATCATCCCATCCATACTAATGCTGCCAATTGGCCCAGTGGTAAGAATCTTTGTTATCTTGATGTTGAGCTTCAATCCATATAGGAGGCTGCAATCCTTGACCTTCTGTAGCAAGCGCTTCAGGTCCTCCTCAGTTTCAGCAAGCAGGGTTGTGTCATCTGCATAAGGCAGGTTGTTGATGACTCTTCCACCAATCCTGATGCCACATTCTTCCTCATAAAGCCCAGCGTCTTGGATGATCTGTTCTGCATACAGATTGAAATGGTATGGAGACAGAATACATCCCTTATGGGCCCCCTTCTTGATTTTGAACCACCCAGTGTCTTCCTGCTCTGTTCTGATGACTGCCTCTTGGTTCAAGTATGGGTTTTGCATTAGCACAATCAAATGTTCTGGGATTCCCATCCTTCTCAGAGTCAGCCACAGCTTGTGATTCACACAGTCAAAAGCCTTTGCATAGTCAATGAAGCACAGATAGACATTCTTCTGGTATTCTTTGCTTTCTGCCAAGATCCATCTAACATTAGCTATAATATCCCTAGAACCACGACCTCTTCTAAATCCAGCCTGCACATCTGGTAGTTCTCTGTGGACATATTGTTCCAAACATTTTTGCATCATTTTCAGCAGAATCTTGCTTGCATGTGATATTAATGATATTGTTCGATAATTCCCACTCTGTTGGGTCACCTTTCTTTGGAATGGGAACAAATATCAATCTTTTCCAGTCAGTTGGCCAGCTGACTGTCCTCCAGATTTCTTGGCACAACTTAGTAAGTACATCCAGGGCAGTGTCTGTTTGTTGAAATATGTCAATTGGTTTGCCATCAACTCCTGGAGCCTTGTTTTTTGCCAATTCCTTCAGAGCAATTTGAACTGTCTCCTTTATCACCATAGGCTCTTGCTCATATGTTATTTCATTAAATTCTTCTGTGTCAGCCAATTCCTTCTGATACAGCGACTCTGTGTACTCCTTTTATCTTCTCTTGATACTTCCTGGATCATTTAACATTCTACCCAAAGTGTCCTTAAGTATTGCCACCCGTGGCTTCAATTTGTTTTTCAGGTCCTTCAGCATAAGAAATGCTGAGCGAGTTCAACCCTTTTGATTTTCTGACTCCAGTTCTCTGCACATTTCATTATAGTATCTTTCTTTGTCATCCCGAGCTGCCTTTTGAAATTTTCTGTTCAGCTCTTTGATTTCTTGGTTTCTCCCTTTAGCTTTGGCTTCTTGGCACTCTAATGCAATACTCAGCATCGGGATGGATGGTGAAGAGATTGAGATAGTTAGCAGCTTTAGTTTACTTGGCTCCACAGTCAACACTCTTGGTAACCACAGCCAGGAAATCAAGAGATGAATAGCATTGGGAAAGTCAGCTGTGAGGGACCTCTCAAGAGTACTGAAAAGCAATGACGTCAGGCTGGAGACTAAGGTGCGTCTGATCCGGGCTATAGTCTTCGCAATTACGTGCTATGTGTCAGAGAGTTGGACAGTGAATAGGGATGATAGAAATAGAATTGATGCCTTTGAGCTGTGGTGCTGGAGAAGAGTGTTGAATATAGCATGGACTGCTAGGAGAACAAACAGGTTTGTCCTGGAGAGGGTGAAGCCGGAATGCTCCTTGGAGTCAAGGATTCTGAAGCTTCATCTGACATACTTTGAGCATGTTTCAAGGAGAGACTGGTCCTTGGAGAAGGACATAAAGTTTAGCAGAGTGAAGGGGTGGCCCAGGAGAGGAAGACCCTCAATGAGATGAATCAATTCTGTGACTGGAGTGGTGAGAATGAGTGTGTTCGAGACGGCAAAGCCATTCTATCTACAGGATAGAATGGCATTTAGGGCTCTTGTACATAGGGTCGCTATGAGTCGCAAGCAACTCAATGGCACATAACAACAACAACAATAACAAACATATCATCCCATTCTTCCAAGATCTCTTTATACCTTTTCTACTACTTCACTATCTTTCTACCCACTAACCTCTGCTACCCCACTAACTTTCTCCCCTTCCTCTTTGTATGTCCCTCTTCTCTTTTACCTTTTGAACATTTATACATGTCTTACTAAGTTATCCTCTTATTTTCACAATAATGACCTTATGTAATGCGTATTATTATATGACTGAGACATTTCACTCAGCAAAATGCTTTTTAATCCTTTCCAAATGATAGTATTTTAAAATCATTGCTCCTTTATGCTGGAGTGCTGCATACTATTCCATTGTGTGTACTGAATATATAGTATTCCATTGTACCACAATTTCTTAATCTATCTTTTGTTGATAGGTATTTGGACTGCTTCCATTTGCTTGCTACTGTGAATAATGCCGCTATAAACATAGGTATACAAATGACCATTTGTTTTTCAGTTCTGATTTCCTTGGGCTATATTCCTAGCAATGGAATGTGAAACCTGTATTCAGACCAGGAGGCAGGTAATCATTAGAACAAAGCAACGAAGCTCTGCATGGTTCAAAATAAGGAAAAGTGTACATCAAGGATGCATCCTCTCTCCATATCTTTTCAATCTATAAACATAACAGATTATCCAGGAGACTGAGCTCTATGAGGAGGAATGTGGCATCAGGATTGGAGGACGACTCATCAATAACCTGCAATTATGCAGGTTATTAAAAATCAGTTATGCAGATGACACAACCTTGCTTGCCAAAACTGAGGAGGACCTGAGACATTTGCTGTAGAAGGTAAAAAACTGCAGCCTTCAATATGGATTGAAGCTTGACATCAAGAAAACAAAGATTCTCACCACTGGGCCAATTGGCAGAATCATGGTAGATGGCGAAGTGATTGAAATTGTTAACAGCTTCAGCTTGCTTGGCTCCACAATCAACACTCTTAGTACCAGCATCCAGGAAATGAAAAGATAGATAGTACTGGGAACATCTCCTGTCTGGGACCTCTCCAGAGTACTAAGGAGCAATGATTGTCAGTCTGAAGATTCAGAGCATGGTCTTCACAATTACTTGTTTTGCATCAAAGAGCTGGACAATGACTAAGGATAACAAAGGAGAAACAATGCCTTTGAGTTGCGGTGCTGGAGAAAAGTATTGAAAATACCATGGACTGCTGGAGAACAACCACCAGTCTACGCCAGGAAATTTGGAAGACAGCTGTATGGCCAATGAATTGGAAGAGGTCGATACTTGTTCCCATTCCCAAGAAAAGTGACTCAATTGAATGTGGAAACTATTGAACAATATCATTACCACCACATGCAAGCAAAATACTGCTTAAGATAATTTTAAAGTGACTGGGATAGTACACAGATAGTGAACTGCTAGAAATTCAAGCAGAATTTAGAAGAGGCTGTGGTGCCAGGGATATCATTGCTGATGTCAGATGGATTCTGGCTGAAAGTAAGGAATACCAGAAGAATGTCTAATTGTGCTTTATTGACTATGCAAAGGCATTTGACTATGTGAATCATAACATGTTGTGCGTGACATTAAGAAGAATCCAGAGCACTCAACCGGGCTCATGCAGAATCAACACCTGGACAGGAGGCTGTTGTGTGAATGGAACAAGGAAGCACTGCCATAGTTTGTATTTGGGAGGGAGTGCACTAGGGTTGTATTCTATCTCCATAACTACTCAATCTATATGCTGAGCAAATTATCCGAGAGGCCGGACTCTATGAGGAGGAATGTGGCATCAGTATTGGAGGGAGACTTAACAACAACCTGCTTTATGCAGTTAACACACCTTGATTGCTGAAATTGAGGAGGACTTGAAACACTTGTTGCAGAAGATCAGGGAATAGATTGCATCTTAATATCAGGAAAACAAAAATTCTTACCACTGGACTGATAGACAGCATCATGATGGATGGAGAGGAGATTGAAACGGTCAACAGCTTCATCTTGCTTGGATTCACAGTTAACACCTTTGGTACCAGCAGCCAGGAAATAAGAGATGCGTTACACTGGGAATATCTGCAGTTAGGGACCTTTCCAAATTACTGAGGAGTAATGTCAGTTTGATGACTAAGGTGTGACTGACTCGGTCCATAGGCTTTCTGATTACTTGCTATGCATCTGAGGGCTAAACAACGAATAAGGATGATAGAAAAATAATTGATGCCTTTGAGCTGTGGTGTTGGAGAAGAGCACTGAACATCCTATGGCTGGCCAAGAGACAAACGGATATGTCTTGGAGAGGGTGAAGCTGGGGTGCTCTTTGGAGGTAAGAAAGATGAGGCTTCACCTCACATACTTTGGACATGTTGCTAGGAGGTGCTATTCCTTGGATAAGGGCATGATGCTGGGAAGAGAGGAGAGTCGACAAAGGAGAGGCAGACCCTCAACCAGGTGGACAGACACGATGACTGCTACAATGGACTCTTGTATGTCAGGAACTGTGAGGATGGCATAAGATAGAACAGGGTTCAGATCTCTTATTTATATCTATTGTTACTATGAGTCATACTTGATTTGATGGCACCTAACAACAACAAAAAGCTAAGGGAATAAACAGGTGCATCCCAGGAAGAGTGAAACCAGGCTGATCCTTGGAAGCTAGGATTTTGGAGCTCCATCTGACATAATTTAGGTAGATTGCAAAGAGGGACCAGTCCTTGGGGTGGGACATTATTCTTAGGAGAGTGGAGGGACAGCACAAGAAAGGAAGACCCTGGATGAGATGGATTGACTCAGTGATTGGGGAAATGGGAGTAGGTGCACCAAAGACAATGAAATTGGCTCAAGATATAGCACAGCTCAGAGCTGTTGTTAATAGGGTCGTTATGAGTCACAGGTGACTCAACGGCACATAACAACAATGGGTTTGCTATGTTCAGCTTTTTGAGGAAACCATCTTCCATAGTGGTTGCTATGAGAGGCATTGACCTTGGATCCAAGTCACATAAGATCTTAAACAACTTCAATAGTCTCTTCAATTATCATGAATTGTCTATTAATTAAGTTCAGCAGTGAGAATTTTTCTAGATATTGAGATATCATTAATCAAAATTAGTGTGAAAGTATGTGTCAATCTCATTTGAGACATAAGGGACACAAAAGGAAGAAGAGAGATACCAAGTTACATGAAGTTTGCCAAGGAGTAGGTCAAAGAAACCTTTCTTTTTCCTTTAAGTAGATAGAAAGATAAGACCTTTACCTAAAGCCAACATCCTGATTTCAGACTTTTATCTCTTAAATTGTGAAAGAACACAGTTTTCTTTTTAAAGGCCATTTATTTGTTATATGTTGTCTTATTTTATAACAGCACTAGGTAACTGAGACAGTTTTGACTTAAACTATTTCTCCTCATTGTCTGGTCATACACCTCATTTTTACATGTGGAAAATAGAGTTGACATAACAATAAAGAAATCCAGAAGTCATTAAAAGAGGATTCATTAAATTAACTGTATTTAATGACCTCATTTTAAAAATATATAGTAAAAGGAAAAGGTATATTATAAGATAATGCACATACCTATCAACAGATAAAATGATAAAGAAAATATGGCGGTAACATGAACTATTATTCAGCCACAACACATGACGTATAGTACATGCTATAGTATAAACAAACCTTGAAGACAGTCTGCTAATAAAAGAAACCAGACACAAAGGACACATATTCTGTGATTCCATATATGTGAAATACCCAGAAAAGGCAAATCCGTACACACAGAATACAAGGCTTCAAGGGCAAGGGCAGTGTCTGCTTCATCAGTTTGGGGTTTCCATTTGGGGAGTTGAAAGAACTCCAAAACCAGAAAGTGATGATGGTTTCACAACACTGAGATGCATTAAATGTCACTGAATTGCACATTTTACAATGACAAAAATGAGCTAAGTGGCTGTTGTTTTCTGCCATTGAGTTAGAACTGACTCTTAACCAATCCAAAGGGTTTTCAGAGGTAGTAAATTGCACAGGAGGAGATTGTCAATTTTCTCCCTCCAGACAGCTTGTGGATACAAACCACATTCCTTTGGGTTGGCAGTGCAACTCCTTACCACTAAGCCATCAATGTTCTTTAAATAATGTATGAAGATAAATGACAAACAAATATGAAATAGTATTTACAGACTTAGTCTTGGATGTTTGGTGGTAGAAAGAAAATGAGGGACACATTTTCTTTAATATATAAAAATCTCTTACAAAACAAAAAGAAAATGCCAATCACCCCATGGAGAAGAAAATTCCAGAAGGAATAGAAAGAATGTGGAACTGATTACATAAATTACAAACTACTATTATATACCTAATTTTTACTGTTTCTAAAACAAAACAAAATCTATCAGATTTTCACTTTTGCCTATGGTAGATAACTTTGGATCAGATCATTTTTCCCATTGAAAACATTTAGAAAAACTAGATACTATTCAAGATTTCTTTTTATCTTTGAAAGTAATGCCATGAAAACAACAGGGAAAAGAGACTCAAGATAGGGAATATGATCTCAATATTTGGTGCTGCTTTCCCCTAAAGATATTTGATGATTTCAAATTGGTGACATTGGGGCTGATAAACAGAACAGAGAGCAGGGTCTGAGATGCTGAGAAGTTGACCAATTGGGCCAGTGAATATTTATTAGAGTGCAATTTCCATCAAAGATGAAAAGTTCCACTTTTGACTGACTACATAAGAATAAAGAGGAACTGGACACAAAGGCTTCCATGCTCTCAACTGAGTCACCTCTATTTCAGGTTGAATTATAGTGACTGAACATTACTGTATCTGCCCAAAGTAAGATTAAATTAATCAGGAGGAAAATATGATCATACTGGAACTCTTAGAACTCAACAATTGACAAACAACCCCATTTAAAATGAACAAAAATGAGAATGTCATTGGACTTTTTCTTTGTAGGAACAGATGGTTAAAAAGTTGATATTTTGTACCAGTTCTAGTTTATATTTTTAAAGATATTTACAATTGGAATAGATATTTATTCAAAGAATATAGATAAAAATTAATAATAAGCACAAGACCTATAAGTGGATAGTAAGTATATTGACACTCTGGTTCATCAATCATCATTGCTATTAGGTGCCCTTTAGTTCAGTACAACTCATAGTGACCCTATGAACAACAGGGTCTGAACCCTGTCCTATCCTGTGCCATCCTTACAATTTTTGACACACTTGAATTCATTGCCTCAGTCACTGTGTCAATCCACCTGGCCAAGGGTCTCCCATTCTTTCACCCATCACCTTCCCAAGGATAATGTCCCTCTCCAATGAATAATCTTTCCTGTCAACTTGCCCAAAGTTTATGAGATGAAGTTTAATCATCTTTGCTTCCAAGGAACACTCTGAATGCACCTTCGTCAAGACATATCTGTTCTTCTGGCAGTCCATAGATATTCAGTACTCTTCTGCAACACCACAGTTCTTCTTCTGTCATCCCTATTCACTGTCCAGTTCTCAGCAGCATAGCAACTGATTGGAAAGATCATGGTCTGACTTAGGGACACCTTAGTCCTCAAACTAACACTATTGCTCTTCAATCATTTGGAGGAGCTCCTGACTGTACTTTTTCCCAGTACAATACATATTTTGATCTCCTGACTGTTGGTATTAAGTGTATTGATTATGGATCCAAGTAAGATGAAATTATTGACAGTTTCATTCTCTTCTCCAGCTAACATATTTGTGCCCTTTTTGTAATTTTGTTTTCACTCTTTTTCTTTCTTCTGGAGGCCCAAGAGTATTCTATAAATTTAATTAGGAGATCCTTGTCTGAGATGGTATTGCCAAATCTTTGATCCTACTTGGTAGGTATTCTTTTCACCCTGTTGGGAAAAGGTTTTGATGTACACAGGGATTTAATCTTTAGAAGGTACCATTGAACAATTTTATCCTCTTCAAATTGTGCACTTATGGCTATATTTGACAGTCTCCTTATACCATAAACTAGGTCTTTAAGCTTGATCCCACTTTGTTTCTTATGTACTTTATGGTTATGGACTTTACTTCCAGGTCTCTGATCTACCTTGAGTTGATGTTTGTGTATAGTGTAAGATGTGGATCCTATTTCAGCTTTCTGCAGGTGACAGTTCAGTTTTGTCATCACCATTTTTTGAAGAGGTTGTCATTTCCCCATTTGATAGCTTTTATTTCTTTGTTGAATATCAGTTAATTATAGATAGCTGGGTCTATTCCTGGGATCTCAATTCTGTTCCATTGGTCTATGTGCCTGTCCTTGTACCAGTACCATGCTAGTTTGGTTACTAGCATTGTATAGTTGGTTTTGAGGTTAGAGAGTTCTATGCCTCCCACTTCATTTTTGTTTCTTAGAAGTGTTTTGTTTTTTCGAGGTCTCTTGTCTCTCCTAATAAATGTGACAATTTCCCTTTTGATCTCCTTGAAAAATAAAATGAACTTTGCGTCTGTATTGTGGTTGCATTGAACATGTAGATTGTCATTTCATAATATTGCGTCTTCCTATCCATGAACAGAGGACAAGGTCTTTTATTATGTCTTTCAGAAATGTTCTGTAGTTTCCTTTGTATAGGTCTTTTGTACCCCTAGTTAGGTTCACTCCAAAATATCTCAGTTCTGGTTGCCTATTGAAAATAGTATTGATTTCTTGGTTTCCTTCTCTGAATTCTCTGTCTCACTGCAGAGGAATCCCACCAATTTGGGGATTTTGGACTTAAATATTGTCACTCTACTAAATTGACCTACTAACTCTAACAGGTTTTTGGTTGAGTCTTAGGGGGATTTTTTGTTGTTGTTGTTGTTTTCTTTACACTATCATATCATCTGCATATAGCAATAGTTTAACCATCTCTTTGTCAATCTGGATACCTTTTAATTCCTTCTCTTGTTGTATTGCCCTAGCAAGCACTTCCAATAAAATAATTGAATAGAAGTGGTGACAGTGGGAATCCTTGTCTGGTCCCTGTTCACAAGGAAAATAATTTTAGTCTTTCTCCATTGAGAATGATTTTGCATATATACTTTTGATTTTGCATATATACTTTTCACTATGTTGAGGAAATTCCCTTCTATCCCAATTTTGCTGTATCTTTATCAGCAAGGGGTGTTGGATTTTGTCAAATACCTTTTGTGTATCAATTGCTAAGATCATATGGTTTTTTATATTCACTGTGTTAATATGGTCAGTTACATTGATTATTTTTCTTATGTTGAAACATAATTGCATATCTTCTGGGGTTCTTTGTTTTCAGCCAGGATCCATCTGACATCAGCAATTCTATGCCTGGTGCAACAGCCTCTTCTAAATCTAGCTTGAACTTCTGGCATTTCTTTCCATGTACTCTTCTAGTCATTTTTTTTTTTCACTTTCATTTTACTAAAAATCTTAAATTTTAATTTTTATTTTAAGGAACGTTTACAGAAAAGTTAGATTTTTTTATTCATTTATTTCCT
>NW_006399769.1:3145258-3146680 GCF_000299155.1 Elephantulus edwardii | reverse complement strand
CCAGGTGCCTGTCGGGGCCTGGGTTTCAGCTGTCCACACCACAGCAGTGGGCAACGAGCTTAAAGCCCCTGATGGCTCTGGGCGCTGACTCTCACCAGTGGCTATGGATGAAGTCACAGGTGATTTTCAGCCAGCGCCGGTTAACTGAGATTTTCATGAAAGTTTATAGAGAACTGGGATTTCCATTCATTCACGCTTGCTCAATTTCCTCTGTCATCCCCACCTCAGTTCACTTTTCTCTTTGAAAAGAAAAATTCTTTCGTTGTCGTATAATCCATCCCTACTCCCTCAGTCCACTTTATTACATAACTCTTACTCTGGACTGTTGTCATGCAAATAATACCTAATCATATATTCCTTTTAAGCAGTTCTTCCCCTCATCTGTTTCAATGCAGTGTACATTATTTATCCCCTCTTTTCTTAGTTTTCCTGCAACCCCCATGTCATGCCTGTTTTATAATAGTAGCATCATGCAGTATTTCTCCTTTTCTGACTGAGATATTTCACTCTGTATAATGTCCTCCAGGGTCACAAGTTTTGGATAATATTTTATGAGTTCCTTTTTCAGTACTGCATAATATTCCATTGTGTGAATGTACGGCAGATTCTCTATCCATTTATTTGTTGATGGGTACTTGTGTTGTTTTCATCTATTTGCTATTGCGAACAATGCAGCAATAAAAATGGGTGTGCATATATCTGTTTGGGTGGCAGTTTCCATTTATTTAGTGTATATTCCCAGCAGTGGAATTGTTGGGTCAAATGGCATTTCTATATCCAATGTTTTGAGAAAGTGCCATACTATCTTCCAGAGTGGTTGCACCACCATTTTACCCTCATACCAACTATGAGTAAGAGTTTCAGTCTCTCCACAATCTTGTCAGTATTTGTTCTTTGCTGCTGTGTTGAATTTTGCTATTTTTACCTGGGGTGAGATGATATCTCATAGTTCTTTTGATATGCATCTCTCTTAGACCTAGGGATTTTGAATATTTCTTCCTGTATTTGTTTGCCATCTGAATGTCTTCTTTGGTGAAGTATCTGTTCATATTCTGTGTGTTCACTTTGCAATTGTATTGTCTTTTATCTTGTTGTGGTATTCAAGTATTCTATAAATTCTAGACATAAGTCCCTTATTAAACATATCATTACCAAATATTTTTCCCAGTCTGTGGTTTTCGTTTTTATTCTGTTGGAGAGTTTTTTTGATGTGCACAGGGATTTGATTCTTAGAAAGTCCCATTCATCTATTTTATCCTCTCCTGGTTGTAGGCTTTTCAGGATGCTTGGAAGACTGTTCATGTTGTGAATTAGGGCTTTTAGAGTTCTTCCAAGCTTTTCTCTGATGAAGTTTATTGTCCTTGGTTTTAGTCCTAGGTCCTTGATCCACTTTGAGTTTATTTTTGTGTATAGTGGTCTTGC
>NW_006399769.1:3133024-3141193 GCF_000299155.1 Elephantulus edwardii | reverse complement strand
CCGGCAGAGCATCTTGTGGATTTGAACCATGCGCCTCTGGGATTGTAAATTGCAGCTCCTTGCCACTAGGCCACCAGAGCTCCCCAAATACTTTTTACTATATTGAGGAAATTCCCCTCTATTTCTATTTTGTTGAACATTTTAAATCAGGAAAGAGTGCTGGATTTTGTCAAAGGCCTTTTCTGCATCAATTGATAAGATCATGTGATTCTTGTTCTTTGCTTTGTTGATGTGATGAATCATACTGATTGTTTTTCTTATGTTGAACCATCCTTGTATACCCCACTTTGTCATGGTGAATTATTTTTTTGATATATCATTGGATTCTATTGGCCAGGATTTTATTTAGGGGTTTTGCATCTATGGTCATGAGAGATAATGGATTATAATTTTCTATTTTGGTGGAGTCTTTACCTGACTTTGATAACAATGATATGTTTGTTCAAAGAATGAGTCTGGGAGAATTCCATCATTTTTCTATTTTCTGAAATAACTTTATGTAGTATTGGTGACAGCTCTTCTCTGGATGTTTGATAAAATTCACTTGTGAAACCATCTGGTCCAGGGCTTTTTGTTGTTTGAAGTTGTTTTATTACCTGTACATTTTTTTTTCTTTTGTAAACGGTCTATTCTGGTGTTCGATTTTGATCTGTATTAGTTTAGGTAGGTTGTGAATTTCTAAGTATTTGTCCATTTCCTCTAAGTTTTCATATTTGTTTGAATTTGGTTTTTCATAACATTCCATTGTTACCCTTTTTATTTTTGTTAGTTCTTCTTTGACATTGCCCATTTCATCTCTTATTTGGATTATTTGTGTCTTTTCTTTCTTTTCCTTTGTTAGTTTTGCTGATATTTTGTCAATTTTATTGACCTTTTCAAAGAATCAACTCTTGGTTTTGTTTATGTTTCAATGTTTTTTCTGTTTTCAATTTCATTTATTTTTGCCCTAATTTGTATAATTTCAGTTTTTTGAGAGCGTGTCAGGTTTTTGCTGTTCATTTTCAATTTGTTGGAGATGTTTAGTTAGGGAATCAATTATCATTTTTTCTTGCCTTTTGATGTGTTTGCTTTTTGCTATAAATTGACCTCTGATTACTGCTTTGACTGTTTCCCTTGGGTTTTGGTAAGTTGTGTTTTCATTGTCATTTGTTTCAAGAAACTTTCTAATTTCATTTTTTATTTCTTCTATTGCCTACTCATATGCAAGCAAGGTGTTGTTCAGTTTCTAAATGTATGGGTTTTTTCCTCCTTTATCCTCTTGTTATCAATTTCTAATTTTGTAGCATTGTGGTCTGTGAAGATGGTTTGTATTATTTCTATGGTTTTGAATTTACTGATGCTTGTCTTATGACCTAAAATGCGGTCTATTCTGGAGGACGTTCCATGCACATTGGAGAAGTTATACTGCACCCTTTTTTGGGTGCATTAGCCTGCATATCTCTAAGAGATCGAGTGTGATTATTGTGTGGCTTAATTCTTCATCATTTTTGCTGTTTCTTTCTGGTAGTTCTATCTTTTCTTAAAATTGGTGTACTGAAGTCTCCTATTACTATAGTGGTTTTATCTACTTCCTTTTTCAATTTTGTTAATGTTTGTTGTGTATATTTTCCAACTCTATCTTTTGGTGCATAGATATTTATTATTGTTATGTCCTCTTGTTCTATTGGCCCTTTAATGATTATGTAGTGAACTTCCTTGCCCTTTGTGATGGATTTTACATTGTTGTTGTTGCTGTTAAGTGTCGTTGAGTTGAGTCATAGGCAACTCATAACGACCCTATGAACAAAAGTCCTTGACACTTGCATGCAAGACTTTCTTCCTTTCTCCAGGTTGATAGGTTTTCCAGAGACAAGCTATTTATGGAAGGGGATGCCACTCCTGCTTCCAAGCTTGTTTCAACTGGGGAACGCCACCAAACACTGTCCACTGTGGGTAACCATTATCACATTTGACACATCAGTGTCACAGTGTTCAGCTTCACAGAGACCACAAGTTACCTCTGTATGGCAAGTAGACACACCAGAACTATACAACCTAGAAGACTGAACAAAAACAATGATAAAACAAGTCTTAGGGCTGTGGATTAGAGTCACCCACCTTTGGCTTGGTAGCATCTCTTTTGGTCCACTAGGTCAACTGGTCTCTCTGTGTTGTTAAGTGCCATCAAGTAGTTGGCAACTCATAGCGACCCTATGAACGCAAGTCCTTGACACTTGTGTGCTCTGGTTTTTACATGGAAATATATTTTATCAGATAAGAATATTGCTACTCCTGCTTTTGTCTGGTTGCCATTTGCTTGTTATATTTTCCCCCACCCTTTTATTTTTAGTGTTTCTTTATCTTCACTTTGCAGGTGTGTCTCTTTTAGACAGAATATTGATGGGTGGGTTTGTTTTTGGTTTTAGGGGTTTTTTATTGTCTTTTTTAAAAAATCCATTCTGCTACTCTTTTCCTCTTCAGTGGTGCATTTCAACTATTTATAGTCAGTGTGATTATTGAGAGGCAAGGTTTTATTGCTATCATTTTGGTGTTGTTGATGGTTACTTCAGTCCATCCTCATGTCTGTGGCACCTCGGTAAAAAGGACGTCTCTCAATGTTTCCCGCAATGTTAGTCTTGTTTTTACAAACTCTCTTAGTTTCTGCTTTTCTAAAAATATATTGATCTCGCCATCACATTTAATAGACAGTTTTTCTGGTTATAGTATTCTTGGTTGACAGTTGTCTTCTTTGAGTGTTTGATATATGTCTTTCCATTGTCTTCTTGTTCATATAGTTATTTTGCTATGACATCAGCACTTAACCTTATTTGTTTTCCCTTATAAGTTACTCTTTGTTTCTCCTTACCAGCTTTCATAATTCTTTCCTTATCTTTGGTTCTGAAAAATCTGACTATGATATGTCTTATTGTTTTGGTTTTTTTTTTTGGAGGCGTCTATTCTATATAGTGTTCACTCAGCTTATTGAATATATATTCTTTCTTTCTTCATTATGCCTGGAAAGTTTTTTTTCCTAGAAATTTCTCCACATCTTTCTTGGTGCCTTTTCTAAATTCTTCCTGTTCTGTGATTCCAATTATGTACAGGTTATTCCTTTTGATAGTGTGCCACATTATTATTAGGCTTTTTCCTTTTTCCTTCTTTTTTGATTCTGCTTTTTGTTCTAGCACATCAGTGGTGACAATTCTACCATTTCACTGCTTCTGTGTTCCATCTCTTCAACTCTGTTCATATGTCCCTCCAACATGTTGACAGCATCTGAAACATTGGTCCTCATATTTTAAATTGTGGTTTCTTGTTTTTCCAGAGACTCTAATGTCTACTTTGTTTTATCTACATTGTTTCAGATTAGTTTTTTAAGTTCCTCTTGGTTTTTGCTTTCAGTGTCCTGTAATTTTTCAACTTTGTCTTTCACCCATTGAAAACACACAATCATTGTTCTTTTAAATTCTATGCCAGAAAGTTCTATCAGACTTAACTAGGTACCTGCCTTAAAAATTACTGGATACATGGCAGAGAAGCAATTCATAGAGAAGAAATGTATGGAGAACTCTATAGTCATTTTTAAATGATCTTCAGCAGTATTTTGCTTGTATGTGATATTAATGAGATTGTTTGATAATTTCCACATTCTGTTGTATTACCTTTCTGGAGAATCAGAACAAATATGAATCTTTCCCATAAGTTGATCAGACAGATTGTTATCCAGATTTACTGGCATAGAGTTTTGAGTATTTTTATATGTCATTAAAAATATAGCAATACATTTTTAAACATGACCCTATCGATTGTTGGAGCCTTATTTTTAGTCAATGCCTTCAGTGTAACTTTAATTTCTTCTCTCATTACCATTGTCTCTTGATCATACAATACTTCCTGAAATATCTCAGTGTTGGCCAGTTCTTTTTGGTACACCGATTCTGTGTATTCCCTCCACAGTTTTTAAATTTTGTTTTGTACTGGTCTACACACCAAGTTCATACAGTTCATATACATTCTTTTTCACACTAGACCTTTTCCCTTTCACTCCATATTATTTTGATGCTTCCTGGATCATTCAAAATTTTGCCTGTAGCATCTCTAAGTGCTACAACTTAAGTCTTGTTCTTCAGGTCATTTAACTTTGAGAACAACCAAACAACTTCTTCTACAATTCTAAGTCTCTGTATGTTCCATTGTTATACTTTTATTTGTCTTCTTGAACTGCCTTTCGAAATCTTCTGTTCAGCTCCTTTACTTAAATATATTTTTCCTTTGTTTTGGCTGGATCAAATGAATACTTTAGAATATAATCATTCCAACAACCTATGTTATGCCAATGACACAACCTTGCTTCCTGAAACTGGGGAAAACCTGAAGCATTTGTTGCAGAAGGTCAAGAGCAAGGGTCAATATGATTTGAAGCTCAATATCAAGAAAACAGTTCCCACCACTGGGTCAGTTGGTGGCATTATAATAGACAGTGAAGAGACTGAGATTGTTAAGCTTCATCTTGCTTGTCTCACAGTCAACACTCTTTGTACTAGCAGCCAGGAAACAAAAAGACAAATTGTACTGGGGAACATCTGTTGCCACAGATCTCTTCAGAGTACTGAAGAGTAATTATGTCTGTCTAGAGACTAAGGTGCACCTGATCCAGGCAGTACTTGCTATGCATCAAAGATCTGTGCAATGACAAAGGATGATAGAAGAATTGATGCCTTTGAGTCATGATGCTGGAAAGAACATTGAATATACCATGAGCTGCTAGGAGAACAAACAGGTTTGCCTTGGAGAGGGTGAAAGTAGGCTGCTCCTTGGAGGCAAGTATTTTGAAGCATTGTTTGATGTATTTTGGGTATATTGCAAAGATGAATCAGTCTATGGAAAGGGACATCATGCTTTAGAGGGTGGAAGGACAGCAGATAAGAGGAAAAGTGTGGATGAGATATATTGACTCAGTGACTGGGGTAATGAGGGCAGGTGTACCAGAGACAATGAGGTTGGCTTAAGAAATAGCAGAGTTCATGCACACTCATGTTTATCGTGGCTTTGTTCACAATATCAAAGAGTTGGAAACAACCTAAGTGCCCATGAACAAACGAATGGATGGAGAAGCGATGGTGTATTCACACAATGGAATACTATGCTGCATTGAAAAACAAGGAACTCATGAAATATTATTCAAAGTGGGTGACCCTGGAGGACATTATGCTGAATGAACTATCTCAGTCACAAAAGGACAAATACAGCATAGTGCCACTGTTGTAAAATGGGATTGACATCGGGATTGGGGGGAGACTGAGAAAGATGGCATAAATTATGTATACTGCAATGAACCAGATGAGGGAGAAAACTGCTTAAAAAGGATATGTGATTAAGTATTATTGTCATGACAGGAGTCCAGAATGAAAGCTGCCTAGGGGAGTGGACCTGGAGGGAAGGATTGTAAAACAATGAAAGAATTTTTGTTTTACTCTTCAAAGAGAAGAGTGAACTGGGGGTGGAAAGGTGGGCAGGGAGAAAAGTGCAACAATGAATGAGTGGAAATCCAAAGTCTCTAAATTTTCATTAAAATTAAGAAAAAAGGGGAAAAAGTAATAGCATGGTTCAGAGCTCTTGTACAGAGGGTCGCTAAGAGTCATGAGCTACTTGACAGTACATAAAAACAACAAGAATGATAATAATTTCCTTTAAATATAAGAAAATGCAAGTCAAAACCACAATGTGATACCAACTTCATACCTACTAGGATGGCTAGAATAAAAAAGATTGACAATAACAATGGTTGAGGAAGAGATAAAGAAATTGATACAGTCACTTTGAAAGTCAGTATGATTGTTAGGTGCCATCGAGTCAACCATGACTCACAGCAAGCCTGTGAACAAAAGGCCTGAAACTTGTTTTATCTTGCACCATCCTCACTCACACGTCCTGACTCACAAGAGTCCATTGTAGCAGTCACCAGGTCAATCTTCCTGTTTGAAGGTCTCCTTCTCCTTTGCTGGCCCTTCACTTTTCCCAGTACCATGACCTTCTCAAAGGAATAACAATTCCTAGCAACATGTACAAAGTATGTGATGTGAAGCCTCATCATTCTTGCCTCCCAAGAGCACTATGACTGTGCTCTCTCCAAGACGCATATGTTCATTCTCTTGGCTGTCCATGGGATGTTCAGTGTTTTTCTCCAACACCACAGCCCAAAGGTATCAATTCTTCTTTCTGTCATCCTTATTTGTTGTTCAGCTCTCAGATGCATAGCTAGTAGTTGGAAAGACTATGGCCTGAATCAGACACATTTTAGTCTTCAAACTGACATCACTACTCCTCAATAATTTGGAAAGGTCCCTAACTGCAGATTTTCCGATGCAATGCGGCTCCTTATTTCCTGACTGCTTATACCAAGAGTTTTTATTGTGGATCCAAGCAAGATGCAAGTGTTGACAGTTTCAATCTCCTCTCCATCCGTCATGATGCTGCCTATCAGTACAGTGGTAAGAATCTTTGCTTTCCAGTCTGGTAGTTTCCTTCAAAATTGACATAGCTATTATCATATGATCTAGTAATTCCTTTCTGAGGTATATACCCAAGAAACTAAAAAACAAAACAAAACAAACAAAAAACCCCCCCCAAAAACCAAAACCATAAACAAAGCCTATGCTCACCCAGCCATAGCTTGTATACAAATGGTTGTTGTTGTTGTTAAGTGCAGTTGAGTTGAGTCAAGCAGTTGAGTTATAACTCATAGCTACCCTATGAAAAAAAAAAAGACTTGAATCCTGTTCTGAAACGAGTGCCATTTCTCTAAATTCATAGAGTTTCCAGAAGTATGTTTTTTAGGAAGTGGATGCCACTTCTGCTTCTAAGCCTGTTCCAATCTGGGAACTCCACTAAACATCATCCACCATGGGTGACCATTATAGCATTTAACACACCAGCAGCACAGTGTTCAATATCACAGCAAACCCAAGCTACCTCAGTAGAGCAAACTGACAGACCAGTGCAGCATCTCTTAAAAGCTGTTCATTCTAGATACAATTAAAACCAGGCCCGAGGACTTGTGTCCTGAGGACCCAACCATCTTTTCAATATCCAGGCCCAAACACCAGGCCCTGATTGGCTCTTAAACAAGAGGTTTCGAGCCAGTAACTCATTGTTAGTGAAATCCGGCAAATCCAGTCAGCTCACACAGGGTTGAGAGTGAAATAAAACCAACCCAACAATCATTATTCATCAGAGGAAAAAAGCAGAAGCCATTTTAATGTTCACCAATTGATGAATGGATGGGAAATGCAAATATTTCAACACTTGGTTAGTAAGGGAAAGGCTGAGACTTCAACTTTATCCAGTGGCTCCTCAGAAGAACAGCTTGAAAATCTACTTTTGAAAGAGCATGGCCATTGCAAACTTTACCTTTGACCATCTACATTCTAGTGTAAAGGTCAAGGTCTCTTTGCACAACAGTTTTGGTCTCTTCTTTTTTTCTTGTTTTTGTGATGGGCTTTTACTTTCTTCATGGATGATGTCTTTGATGTCATTCCATGTCTCAGATGGTCTTTGGTCATATTGTTCAATGCAGCAAATCTACTCTTGTGATAGTTTCTAAATTCACTTGGGATAGACTCCAGGTTAGATAATGGTTCATATGGACTTGTTCTCATTTTATTCAGCTTGAATTTGAACTTGTACATGAATTTAAGTGAACTTCTGACCACACTCTATGTACTATTGTAGTAATTTTTAAAATGATCTTCAGCAGTCTTTTCCTTGTGTGTGATATTAATGATATTGTTAGATAATTTATGCATTCTGTTGGATCACCTTCCTTAAGAATGGGAACAATGTTAGCTCTCGGGTTTTCGTAAATACTTTTCACTATATTGAAGAAATTCCCCTCTAGTCCTATTTTGTTGAGTGTTTTCATCAGGAAAGGGTGTTGGATTTTGTCAAAGGCCTTTTCTGCATCAATTGATAGGATCATGTGGTTCTTGTTCTTTGCTTTGTTAATATGATGACTTACATTAATTGTTTTTCTTATCTTGAACCATCCTTACATGCCTGTTATGAATCTCAATAGATGAATGGGACCTTCTAAGAATCAAATCCCTATGCGCATCCAGAAACTTCTCTAACAGGGTAAAAAGGGAAGCCACAGACTGGGAAAACGTTTTTGGTAATGACATGTCAGACAAG
>NW_006399769.1:3113676-3132110 GCF_000299155.1 Elephantulus edwardii | reverse complement strand
TGTGCGGGGAGAAAGGTGCAAAAATGAATGAATGGAATCCCAAAATCTCTGTAGACGTTCATTGAAATGAAAAATAAACAACCTAAATGAAAAAAAAAAAAAGAATGGGAACAAATATGGATCTCTTCTAGTCAGTCAGTAAGGTAGCTGTTCTCCAGATTTCCTGGCATAGACTGGTGAGCATTTCCAGAACCACATCTGTCATTTGAAACATGTCAGTTGTTATCCCATTGATACTATCATCATATGGACAGCTAAGATACATACATATTTATTCATTAGATATCTGTATATAAATAACATATCCTATTTCAGCTGATGGTCTGTTCCAGAGTCAAACTCTAATCTTATTTTGACAGCTTATATTGAATTTCTCCATTATGATGATTATACATGGTGAAAAGATTGAAGTTGTCAATGATTTCATTTCACTTGGATCCACAGTCAATATCCATAGAGGTATCAGACAAGAAATCAAATGATGTATTGCATTGAGTAACTATTTCATCATGGACCCCTAAAAGTGCCAAAAAGTATGATGTCGGTTTAAAGATAATGAGGTTCCTTTCCTAAACCATGCTATTTTCAATTATTTTACATGCTTGTGAAAGTTGGATAATAAGAAAAAAATATGATTGTATTTTTTATGTAGAAAGTAAAAAAGATCTCCAGTTAAACTGTTGTTGTTGTTATGTGCCGTTGAGTCACCTGCAACTCATAGTGACTCTGTTATAGTTTATTAATGAATTTGTCAATGTTGCTTGAAGGCTAGTATTTTTTAAAAATCCACTCCATTTTTATATGCCAAGGACAAACAAATAAAAGTTTACATTTTAAAAATTGTATCCTTCACTTAGTTAAATATATCAATTATTAAGTCTAAAAGATGCAGAAGATACAAAAAATTTCAGAACATACTGAGACAAACTAAAACCAAAATAGTCTAATATTATTCTATGCTCCTGAATTTGAAAATTCAAATATAACTAAGCTATCAATTTTTTCAAATTTTGACAAATATATTAAGCATAATCTTATTCAGAATAGTAATAGTTGAATTTGTATATGTATATGTGTATGGTAATTTGAAAAACTTATTCTAACATTTACATAGAAAACACTAACAGCCAAAAATATCTAAAAGATACTTGAAAAAAGTTCAGATTGTTAGATATAAAAAATGTATTTTAAAATAATAATAACTATGACAGCATTATATTGTGTAAGATTAGACAAATAGAACGGATAAGACAGTCCAGAAATTAATCTAGTCAAATACAGACACTTATTACAGATAACTAAATGCTGCAGAGAACTGAGAAAGAGACAATGTTTTCAAGAAATGTACCAGGTCAACAGGATATCCATATATTGTTGTTGTTGTATACCACAGAGTCATAACCAACCCATAGCTGATCCTCTGGTGGGTTTTCAGAGGTAGTTAACCATATGGAAGGAGATTGCTCATTCTTCTCTTACAGAATTCTCCTGCAAAACTGGTGGACTGGAAGTTCATGCCTTCAGGATTGCAGCAGTTTCTTGCCACTAAGCCATCAGAACTCCCTATGTGGGGAGGGAGGAATTATCTTTGTTCCCTATTTCACACCAATAACACGATTCATTTACAGATGGAATAGAGAGCTAATGTGAAAGGGTAGATAATATTACTGGAAGTTACAATAGGAGCATATTTTCATGACCTCAAAGTAGGCAAAATTCCTTTACTATGCAAAGGCATTTCTCAGAATAGGAAAAAAACATGTGTAATATTTACATCTCACAAAGGATTCAGATCCAATATGTGAAGAACTCCACCTTTTAATAGACAACCTAATTTTAAAATTAATAAAATTCATGACATTTAACAAAAGTGTATGGATGATTAAAAAAAACTTGATGTTCATCTTCAGTAGTCATCAAAAGAATGAAAACGAAAATCTCAGTGAGAAACTACCTAAAATGATATATGTTATCTTTCCATCAAACATCTGGTATTATATTCCTATTTAAGAATGTTCTATCATGGTAGCTAACATACACATATTTAGAAGAATTGATGCCTTTGAGCTGTGATGTTTGAGAAGAGCACCGAGATTTCCATGGACTGCCAAGAGAACAAAGAGCTATGTCTTGGAGAGGGTGCAGCTGGAGTGAGTGCACTTTGGAGGCAAAGATTATGAGACTTCACCTCACATACTTTGGGTATGTTTCTAGGAAGAGTTATTCCTTGAAGAGGAACAGAATAGTGGGATGGGTGGAGGGTCAGGAAAGAAGAAGAACACCCTCAATCAGGTGGACTGGCGTAGTGACTGCTGCAATGGGCTCTTGTGTCAGGAAGTGTGAAGATGACACAGGATAAGAAAGGGTTCAGATCTTTTGTTCATAGGGTCGCTATGAGTCGTACTTAATTTGATGACACCTAAAATGCATATAGATGTCTGTATCTGATTCACATATCCTGTTTGAATGTGTGAGTAACCAGAGAAAGGAACACCTCAGATGATCAAGGATTAGGGTTCTCACATGCCTTAATCCTGGTGGTTTGTGGCAAAGTGGGGCAGAGGGGCTTTGAGAATGTTGTTAATATTCTATTTTTCACCCAGAGAAAATGAAATAGATTGTGAGCACTTTAAGAAAATGCATTTAAGTACACATTTATGATCTAGTGGCTTTCTGAATGAATTTTACTCTGAAAAAATATCTGAGTAAAACATTATTGATAAAAGGTATTAGGAGTCAGCATTTTCTATTGTTGATAGAAGTATACATCACAATTATCTTGGAAAGAAACACCAAATAAATAAAGCACTCCTTAAAAAGAGAAACAAAATAGGAGGCATCTCACTCCCTGATCTCTACACTGCCGTGGTGGTCAAGACAACGTAGTACTGGTACAATGACGGACACATAGATAAATGGAATAGAATTGAGAATCCAGAAATCAACCCATCTACCTATGGTCAACTGATTTTTTTATAAGGAGATAAAATCAGTTAAATGGGGAAATGACAGCCTTTTAAACAAATGATGTTGGCAACATTGGAAAACTAACTGCAGAAAACTCAAGCAAGACCCATACCATGTCACACCATACACAAAAACCAACTCAAAGTGGATCAAGGACCTAGGACTAAAACCAAGGACAATAAGCTTCATCAGAGAAAAGCTTAGAAGAACTCTAGAAGCCCTAATCCACAACATGAACAGTCTTCCAAGTATCCTGAAAAACCTACAACCAGTAGAAGATAAAATAGATGAACTGGACCTTCTAAGAAACAAACCCCTATGCACATCGATAAACTTCTCCAACAGGGTAAAAAGGAAAGCCAAAGTTTAGGGAGAAAAAAATTTGGTAATAACATGTCTAATATCTAAATTTATATCTAAAATTTATAGAACACTTGAGCACCACAATAAGATAAAAGTAAACAATCCAATTGAAAAATGGGCACAGAATATGAACAGACATTTCACCAAAGAAGACATTCAGACGGCTAACAAGCACATGAAGACATGTTAAAAATCTCTAGCTCTAAGAGAGATGCATATCAAAACAACTATGAGATATCATCTCACCCCAATAACAACAGCAAAATTCAACAGAGCAGCAAACAACAAATGCTGGCAATGTTTTGTAGAGAATGGAACCCTTATTCACTGTTGGTGGGAGTGTAAAATGGTGCTACCACTATGGAAGGCAGTATGGCACTTTCTCAAAAAGTTGGAAATAGAAATACGATTTGACCCAGCAATTCCACTAGTGGGAATATACCCTAAAGAAACCAAAACTGCCACCCAAGCAGATATATGCACACTCATGCTTATTGCTGTGTTGTTCACAATAGCAGAGATGGAAACAACACAAGTGCCCATCAAAAAGTGAATGGATAGAGAAGCTGTGGTATACTCACACAATGGAATACTATGCAGCACTAAAAAGCAAGAAACTCATAAAGTATTCTACAAATGTGTGACCCTGGAAGACATTATGCTGAGTGAAATACTTCAGTGACAAAAGGACAAATACTGCATATTGCCACTGTGATAGGACTGATTTAAGGGTTGGGAGAAAACAAAAAAAAGGGGGGGATAATAATGTACATTGCATATTGAAACAGATGAGGGAAAGAACTGCTTAAAAGGAATATATGATTAGGTATTATTTGCATGAAAACCATCCAGAATAAGAACTACATAATAAAGCAGCCTGGGGTGGGGGTGGCAAATTATACAACAATGAAAGGATTTTTTTTCTCAAAGAGAAAAGTGAACTGGCAGGGGATGAGGTGGGCAGGGAGGAAAATATGCAACAGTGAATGAATGGAAATCCAAGTTTTCTAGAAACCTTCATTAAAATCTCAATTAAAAAAAAATTTTTTAATAAAAGAATGCAGAGGGTCATCAAAAAAGGGGGGAAAAAAAGAACTTTGGCTGTACTGTAATTTTTTTTTTGGACCAGAAATTCTACATCTGGCAATTTTTACAGTTACAATTGCACATTTGACCGAAACATATGTACAAGAATACTCATTACAACACTATTAAATATATACGCAGCTATTTGAATAAAGTACATGTGGTCACCCAAGTCATTAGGTCACATTTTAGGTTTATATATGATTGAATGTCTCTGGAAAGATCCACAAGGAACTAACAATATGGCAGACTTGGGAGGTGGGTGGGAAGGAGGCACTTGGAGACAGGACCACAGTGATGGCGGGAAGATTATTGTATCTTCTGAATTTTGTACCACCTTAGAGTGTAAATTCATTAATCAAAAGATAAATGTGACCCTGAACCATGTTGTCCAACAGAGATAGTAAAGCATGATTTGAGGAGAGTTAGGACCTCACTGTATGTGTACAATCCCTCATTGCATGAGGAAGACAGCGTGGTCTCCAGTGTCCACATCCCTTTAGAATGGAAAGATGCTCTATCTGGGAGGCTAATGCTCTTAAGAGCTAGAATCTTTCTACCTGAGTGCAGATGAAGCTAATAGATAGCAGATAAGAAGTCAGGAAATGCATACAGGACAAGCAGGTTTTCTCATTGGAGTGTGTGGGCACATGCAGTGATAAGGAGGGGCCACAAGAGGCAATAATAATCAACAGTCATAGATGGTATCCTCGCCAGACAGGAGGCGGGGAAATAAAAGGGAACTGTTGACAAAGTGTTCCTGTTCAACCCAGGCTTGATATGGATGAACTTGGTTCAGGCCTAGACTCTATCCCCTTCTAACTATGTGATGTCACTGCCTTTAACTGAACTTTAGCTTTCACGTCTGTTAATTCAACCAATCATTTACACATTGTCAATCCTTTTGCATATTTACCTCACATGCTTTGGACATGTTTCTAGGAGAAGAAATTCCTTGGAAAGGTGGAGAGTCAGAAAAAGAGAGAAAAAACATCATTGAGATAGATTGACACAGTGAGTGCAGCAATGGACTCAAATGTGGAGGGGATGATAAGGATAGTTAGTGCAGGATAGGACAGGGCTCAGCTCTTTTGTTCATAGAGTCATTACGAGTCATACTCGACTTGACACGACCTAACAATAACAACAACCTTGCACTGGGCTCTGGGCTATAACTATAACAAACAAAGCCCTTGAAGCACTTATAGTTGATAGATTGGGGAGTCAGGGGTAAAAAGGAGAATAAAGAAATATCAGAAAATGAGGATGAATGGGGAAAACCAGTGGAGGATGTGGGCTGGGAGAGTCTCTGTGAGATAAGCAATGAGATAACTAAAGAGAAGACCCTTCGCCCTCAAGTTGCATTGTGATTTGATGAAACAAAAAATTAGCATGAAAGTATATTTTTGTTCTTTGTGCTCATTTTTAAATACTTTTCTCCCTCAATTTAATAAAGGATAGTCAACGTTTAATAAACTATAACTTTAAAGTATTTGATTTAATCCTATAGGTTTCAATACAGGCAGAAACTTTACAAAGCCAGGCACAATAAGGCAGGCCTCCAATACAGCCAGAAGTCTCCTCCTGACCTTTAATAATCCCTCACTCCGGCCATCCCCATCCCTAGACAACCTCTTGTTGCTGGAAGACTGTTACTACTTTGTCAGTCTTCTTAGGAGAAGAATAAAGGAAGATGAGGAAATATCAGAGGATGAGAATGAATATGGAAAAGCAAGGATCAGGAGAGATGTAAACTGGAGAGCAAACTAGCTTTAACAATATATTAGTATTTAACCCTCAAAATAAACTTAAGGAAATAGTATTAGTGTTGACAAAGAGTATCGACCACACTCAAATCTGTCTTGGTGGAAATATAACCCAGGTGATCCTCAGAAGCAAGGATCAGGAAGCCCTGACCCACATACTTTGGGCATGTCATCAGAGGGGACTAGTCCTTGGGAAAAGACATCATACTGGACAAAGTGGAGAGTCAGAGAAAGAGAGGAAGATCCATCTCAACAAGATGTATCAACACAGGGACTGAAACAATGGGCTTGAGCATATCAGAAACCATGAGGATGGTACAGGATAGGACATGGCTCAGATATGTTGCTCTTAGGATCACTAGAGTCATAGCTGACTTGACAACACCTAACAACAATTATTATCTCCCATTTGTGAGTGAGGATAATGAACCTCAGAGAGGTTAAGGAGCTGGTCCAATCTCACACAGGTAGAAAAGAGTAAGTTCGGACTCAAATAGAGTCTGCCTGGGGTCAAAGTCCAGCTAAGTGTTTCCTTTCAGGTCCTGAGGTGCCTGCCAGGTGGAGTGAGGGCCATGTCCCTGCACAGAAGTGGGCTCTGAGCCCAGGCACCCTGAGCTGTGTCCTGTATTATTCCCGGCACCCTCCCTGTTGAGAGTGAAGCCAGTGGCACCCACAGGTGTAAGATCACCGCCTTCCCTCCCACTCGCCTGTGTCTCAGCTGGTCTGGGGCTCAAACTGACAGGCAGGGCAGCCCTACTGCCTGCAGGAGGCCTCCCACGACATTCTCCAAACTTCAGCACTTGGAAGAGGCTACTGAGCCAATGTGAAGGAAATTTTTATTCTGCCCAAATCCCAAACAACAGGCATGTGCACATTGAACACTGAGATGTTGAGGAATTCTAAAGTGACATGCAGATGCTCTGTACCTTCTCTGACCCCAGTGTGGTCAGGTAAGGGCTGAGTACTCAGGGTTGAGAGTGAGGGTCAAGATGGTGTGAGAGAAGAAATGAGCTGAGAGGAATGTGACAGAGGGAGGTTTGTGGGCTATTTTTTTTAAAAAATAATAACCAGTGTACATCCACGCCAAAATGGCTATATCCAGGTAGCCAGGACAATGTACCAAAGATCTCTTCCATGCTTCCACTCTGCACGAAGGGTGGGGCAGAGGTTTCCACCAAGCAGTCAAGAGAAAAACATTTTTAAAGAGGGGAGTTTCCTAAATGAAGCCCAGACCACCAAGGCTCACAGAAACTCAGTCCCTCAGGGAGCTGAGGGGCAAAGTTCAGGATGCACCTCCCTCGTGACAGGGCAGAAAACCTTAAGAGATCTCTCCAAAATCTAGAGTGAAGACATTAAAGCTCCCAGGCTTTCTAGCACCCAGCCCCAAACACCCTCCTGAGGGGTAGGGGTACACCATTCACTCATGGGTGGGAAAAACTTATCGCTGCCTCAGTTTCCCTCTTGGCACATTGTACATGCTACCACATGTCCTAGAATCTCAGAAGGACTGTGGGGACTGAGTGCGAAGATGTCCGTACCAAGGGACACGTGGAAGGGCTCAGTGAGTGGCGTCCCTTCAGTTTCACTGCTGTGTATCAGCATCCCTGATATACGTACAGGTTGGTAGGAAGGCACTCTGAGTGCTATGAAAACTTTGCTTTAACCTCAAGATGTCCTGTTAAACTCTTACTCGGAGTTTTGGTTTCCGAATTAATACTTTGCAAGCCATTTCCTTTAATCTATGTATAGATTCCCTGGTTATACTCATGTGAGGCAGAAGAGCCATGAACTCTGCTTTTGAATTTCTTGTCACTAATTCATCATTCTTGTTGCGATGGGGTGTTTGTGGTGGTAGAGGAACACCCCAACAGGTCCATTGCTGATCTGTCCTTGGCTCTTAGCCCACATCATTCTGCAGTTGCCCTCCAGCTGGGGAAGAGCATTATGGCTGATCAGATACAAGTTCATTGAGCCTCATTCTCCCAAACATAAGAGAAGTAAAAGGTCCAGAGGACTTGAGAGCATGGATTGAAACAGATCCAATACACCGGTGTTCACTGCATCATTCCTCATTGAAGCCAAAAGGTGGAAATAAACCAAGTGTTCATGAACAGATGAATCAATAAATAAAATTATAGATACACACAGCAGAATCATACAGTATGAATGAATCTTTAAAACTTTACTGTTGAGTGAAATAAGCCAGACAAAAAGGGACAAATATTCTATGATGTCACTTATGTGAAGTATTTAGAATAAATGTATAGAGATGAAAGTAGATGAGTGGTTACTGGAATGGGAAGGAAGAGGGAAGCATGGATAGGTTTGTGTGCTGTTTCTGTTTAGAGTGATGGAAGCATTTAGGAATAGTGCTGATTGTTGCACAGAAGAAATGCAATCAGTGTCACTGAATTATACACAGGAACTACAGACAAGGTCAAAATGCTTATATGTTATATATATATCATACCAATAAAATAGTATTTTTAAAGTGAGAGAAAGAACTGGGGCTTTTACCTGATCTTTGCATATTCAGTGGTTCCTTGGTCATCAGCAAAGGTGACCAGACCAGCAGCTGGCCGAGCATATAAGCCTCAGGCAAGGGACAGGGTTGCTTCAGGAACAAACAGAGCATGGAGTGGGAGCTTCATGAAGAAGGCAAGTCTCTGATATGACTGGGTGAAATGGAGGGTCAAGGCAAGGCTAGCAGGAAGAGGGGGCATTCTACTAAAGTCCTCTAGGTAATGCAACATTCTTTTGGTTTTTTAATTTAATAACTATGTATTAGGCACCCACCCAGTGCACTGTGAACTGTGGGAATGTGGTCGCGAATAGAGCCTTTGAGTTCCATTGGCTAACAGGAGAAAGCAATGTGACAAGCACTGAAACAAGAGGAACTGACATCAGCATGGAAACCATGCTCTGAAAGGCCAGGAGAGAAATAGTAGTTCAAGTGCAGGCTTTGGTTAGGTTATTAACTTTTCTGTACTTCAGTTTTCTGTATATGTAAATGAAGATAAAAATAGTGCCTACTTCATGGCCATGAGGGGAACTATGGTGACCTAGTGGATAGAGAATTGTGTTGCCAACCCAAAGGCAGTCAGTTTGAGTCCACCAGCAGTTCCAGAAGAGAATCTCCTTCTGTGCAATTCACAGCCTTGAAAAACCTCTGGAGGGTCTGCTATGAATGAGTTCTAACTCAAAGGCAACAAGATTGAGGCATTTGGTGTCTATGTGGTATTTAGGGGGTTTTCGGTGGTTTCTTTTTTCACTATAGATACATCCCTTTTTAAAAATTTTTTTTTTGATACACCCTTTTTATTGTGATAAAACCACTTATGAAAAAAACATTTCTAATTCAACAATTTTACAAGTGTAATAAAGTGACACTGATTGTGTTTACTGAACTGTACATTTTCTTAATTATTCCACAGCTGTTAAAATTCAGTGCCCCCCAAGCAATGGCTCCCACTTTTTCCTCTCTCTCTTGTTCCTGTAACCACTTAAAGACTCGGTCTTGGAGTGTATTTGGCTCTTTCACATAAGTGGGATCACTTAAAATATCTGTCCTTTTATGATTGACTGATTTCACTCTGCATGCCGTCAAGGTTCATCATATGTAACAGGACTTCATTTCTCTTTATGTCTCAAGCATTTTTCATTGTGTGTATATACCATTTTATTCATCCATTCTTCTTTCGGTGGACATTTCACTTCTTAATTTTAATTTTTTTTAGTTTATTTTAATGAACATTTACAGAGTATTCGGATTTCCATTCATTCATTGTTGTATTTTTCTCCCTGCCCACCCCTGACCCCAAGTTTGTGCTTCTCTTTGAAAAGTAAAAGAAAAATTCCTTCATTGGTATACAATCCCCTCTCCCCCCTATCCCCCTGCCCTGAGTACTCGGGGTATTTAGTTTTTTAACATCATCGCCACTGTTTGTTAAATCATTCCTGACTCATAGCATACCCAAGTGTCACAAAGTAGAACTGCTCCACAGGATTGTCCTGGCTGCACTCTTTACAGAATCAGAACACTAGATCTTTTCTCTAAAGTACACCTGGGTGGATTTGAACTTCCCACCTTCAGTTTAGCAGTCAAACACAAACCATTTGTACCACCCTGGGACCTAACTACTTCACAGGGTTGTGGAAATGTAAAACGATGTACATAAAGTGCCCAAGACGGCGTCCAGCTGTTAGTTTCTCTTAAGGTGCCTATCATGATCTTAAAGAGAACGGAGACATTCAGCAGCGGCAGAATTACATGAAGGCATTCCTGCAAGCGGCATGTACAAAGGCAAGGAGGAAAGAGCAAGGCAGTTGGGGCTACAGTAGTGTGGTGTGACCTCTACACAGCAGAAGGTGGTGGCAATGAAGCCAGAAAGGTAAGCCGAAGCAAACTCTCAGAATGCCTGGAACCTTGGAGGTGTGTGAAACTCGAAGGTATATGGACTTGTCCTTGTGATTGATGCTGGCGGCCTTTTTGAAAACGATCAAATTTAGTGGTTGTATCATGAGTTGACCACTTAGGAACTACAGCAATGAAAAGGGAACAGGAAAAGGGACAAGTGCTGGGCACTGGGGCTGCTTCCATTTCTTTCCCATCATCAATAATGCAGCAATAAATATGGATGTCCATACATCTGTTTGAGTCATGACTCTGATTTCCTTGGGGTAAGAAAAACTATGGTGCATTCACACAATGGAATATTATTCAGCACTGAAAAACAATGAACTCGTAAGGCATTGCACAACATGGGTGAGCCTGAAGGACATTATGCTGAGTGAAATATCTTAGTCACAAAAGGACAAATACTGTATGATCCCACCGTTATAAACTAGGACAGACATGGAAGGTTGGAAGGAGAATAGAAAAGAGTGGCTAGTTAATGAACATTGAATTGGAACAGTTGTTATGGATCATACTTGACAGGATCTAAAAATAATTAGCATTGGACAGATGAGGGGAGAACTATCTAAAAGGAATATATGATTAGGTATTATTTGTATGACAGCAATCTGGAACAAGAGGTGCATTGCAAAGTGGACTGGGGGAGAGGACAGGGACAGGGAGGGAGAAAAATGTACAACTATGAAAGAATTAATATTTTTTTTAAAAAAAGACATTCTCTGAAGCCTTAAGGTGATGGATGTGGAAGATGAGAAGTGGGCAGAGTCCAAGAGAAGCTGGGTGAACCGTTCTGCCTGCAATCAGCAGTAGGAAGGCAAGATCAGGAGCTGGCTCCGAGGGGAGAAGAACAGTTTTCAGATACCAGACACTGACCTGGAACTTTGTATGTATGGATGATTTAGTTTAGTCTTCACCTCACTCTATTAAGATGGGGAAACTGAGGCACAGCATGATTGAAAAGCATGTATCGTAGCTGGGGTATGGGTTTTAGAGCCCACATTCTTACCTCTTTGCTCCGTGTTGGCTGGGAGACACTTGAAGGCTATATATCTAGGCATCTCTGCCAAGAGGCTTTGGAAGCCATATATGACTAGAGCCAGCAGCCAGGCATGGGCTGGAAGGTGGCAATCAGATAGTTTACGAGGACAAGAAAAGGCCAGGGCAAGAGCCAAGCTGTGGCAAGAAGGACTCAGGCATGCCGCCGCCCAGAAGCCTCCGCCAGGGGATCTGGCTGTGATCCGCTTTCCCTTCTCTGCAGCCTGAAGGTAGGGAGACCTGTCCTGGGATTGGGCCTCTTGTTTGCCTGTCATCCCAGCAGCCCACAGAGGGAAGGCTGACAGGCCTGGCCCTCTCTAGTTCCTGGAGCCGGTTGCATAATTTTGCTAGGCCAGGTGAGGCAGGGATTGCATTACCTTCCTCTCCTAAGGCACCTGGAGGGAAGAGCTGAGAGGATTAGACTCAGCTTTTGGAGAACAAAACATACTCTAAGTGGAAACACTCCAATCTTCCCTAGGCTATTGTGAAACCCGGTTATGTCTTCCAATCCACATGTGAGCTGGTCTTAGGTCTGTTGACAAAAGCGTGTGAGGGTATTTACTTAAACCTAATGCCCACTGGCTGAAGTCCCATGTGGTTGGTTATTGGCTGAAGTTCACACACACACACACACACACACACACACACACACTCGCACTCTCTCTGAATCACTCCAATCCCAGCCAAAGTCTTCTGGAGCACCTGGCATTTCTCTCGACACCCGGTAGATTATCCTCTATTAGTTGAGAGAAGATTGACTATTTTACTGTCTCCTAATGAGCTTCAGAAGCACTGAGAAGGGAGTCCTGGTTCTGAGCTGTTTACACCACTTTCCTCTTGGGGAAGAGGGAAAAATTCCTTCCCAAGCTACATTTTCTTCTCTGCACTCTGTTTCTAATCACAGATGTTGCTTGGTATTTTCCCTAAGACACAGGAAAGAAAGAAGAAATGGGAGTCTTAGAACATAGAGTATCTGTCCTTGCTAGGCCTGTGCTGTTGTCATTGGTGCAGTGAGCTTGACTCTGACTCCTGGGGACAGAGTAGAACTGCTCCAAAGAGTTTTTTGGTCCCAGTCTTTACAAGAGCAGGTGGCCAGTTCTTTCTTCCAAAGAAATGGCTGGGAGGTTCAAATCACCAACCCTGCAGAAAGCAAACCAGTGCTTAACCACTGAACTTTGGGGGCACCTTCATGAATTTAGTCCAGACTTCTTTCTCACATTTCCCCCCTTTTTCTTCTTCTTTTTGCTTTTTTTTTTGCTAAATTTTATTAATTTTAATGAACATTTCCAGAGATTTTGGGTTTCCATTCATTCATTGTTGCACTATTTTCTCTACCCTCCCCCCCCACCCCGGTTTGTTCCTCTTTTTTTTCCCCCTCTTGAAAGTCTGTTTTAATTGTCCCATTGCCACAGTGTTTGTCAAAGCCAGTTCTGATTAATCTCCTTTGTCAGTGTGTCCTTTGCCATTCCCTATCACTCCTCCCTGAGAAAGACTTCACCCTGATTTATAAGGAAAAGGGGACAGCGTATTCTCTTAGTTACTTCCTGCTGAAAAGGGATGCTGTGGGTTTCAGGGTGAAGATCTTCTCTCACTACTCTAAAGCGCCCCTTTGGCAGTAGGAAACATGTAGACAATTGTGGAGATTGATTTTGGAATTTAGATGCACTGTTATCAATTGTGCTTAGCCGTACATGTTCATATCCTTGAAGATGTATCATGGAGGTGTTGCAACCTAGAAGACACAAATTTAACTAACAAGTTAAAAGTACATGAGTCAAAAATTAAAAGCAATAATATTCCAAGTAGAGGTTCTAACAGTGGCACAAATCAAGTTACAGAGGAAAGGCAGCTCTTAAATCCCTCTCACATTTAAGGGAGCTGTTTGGCCAAGTGCACTCGATGAATGAATGTTGAGGGCCTTTAATGTCCACCTAGCTCTCTTCAGAGGCTTTCATCTGGGTGGACATTTTGAACTAAATCAGGCAGAATCATACACAGTGACAGAATGGTGACAGGAAGAAAAGGTCAATAAGAGAATAGAATTCTCTCACTTCATGGTGAATTTCCTGGTCATGAGTTGATCAGAAAGAGTATTGAGTCTTTCATGAAGAGATGAAAACTCTTTTTCAGGAACTAATAGATGTTGAAGAGATCTGTAAAATCTGATGTAACTATGTTTATTTACCTTGAACAGGAGAGAGATGTAATAGAACATTCTCACTCATCCCGCCAGTGGAGCTAGTGTTAGACTCCATGCCCAGGAATGGGGCACAGCCCCTGTGAGTCAAGAGTGGTGGTCGGGAGGAAGTGGCAGGCATGGAATCAGGCACAAGACGGAGGGAAAGTTACAGGTGAGTCTCATCCATGTGGTGCTGAGACATGCTGCTTACTCTCCCTGAAGGTAGAGAATAGTCTTGGGCTCATGCTCCATCACCATCACATTATCCAGTGTCCCGGGCAGAGGGGATTCAAGCTGAAAACAACATCAACTAGTCTAGTGATGGTCTGCGCATGAAAGCCAGATGCTGAACACATCACCAAGGTGGATGCTGGCTACTCAAAGAAACATTTAACATGCTCCAGAGAAAGAAGACTAGATGGTCCCAGTTCCCAGAATCAGGTTCTTCACCCTTTCAGGCAGACACTTAGAATCCTCACCTTGAGAGTGGTTCTTCTCTTTCCCACAGGCCAGGCATCCCTTCTATACAGATGATAAATGGCCGAGCTCTGACAAGTGGAGCTAAATGACCTTTCCTTTCCTACTTTGTCCCATGCAAGTGAGTACAGGATGTTTCTTGTATTTGAGAGTCCTTACTTTAACTAGGAGAACATTCTATTCTGCCCCTCCTGTTGTGATCATTTTCAGCTCTTAGAGTATGGTCTTGTTTTCCTGTTGTGTATTTTAGGGGTAACACTCAGCCCTACATATTGCCAGTGTCTGCCACAGAGAACTATAAAGACACAAAGTAAAGCCAGGTTGTTGGAGTTGGCTGGCCCCCAGGATGTGAGGCCACTGCATTGGAAAGACAGGGCAGATCCTTTCCCAGCCATCTTTTCCTTTACAAGCAAGCTCCGCAACTTATGAGTGTCCCCAGAAAGAGATGGTTGCGTACCCAGTCGTGGCAAACAAAAGAGTCAGACACTCAGACAGCTAATTTCTCCAAGTTATTTTCTATGACCAGAATAAAAATGAGCAACCCAAAGAGGACCAAGAAGAAAGCCAAATCAAGAGTTCTCATACTCCTTGTTAAAAACATAGACAGAAAATAAATATACCTTTTGTTCTAATAAAGAATAGAGCCAACCCTTACTTCCCAGCCAAATATTGATATTTCCTTTTTATTTTTGCCTAAAATACCCACCTTCAGGTAGCAGCAGACTAGTGGTCATTATGTAAAAACCAAATCAGATACAATTAATAAAATTAACATTTTTCAAACAAAAGTTACAGATAGAAGGTGAGTTTCTCAGCCCAAGAGTAACTTGGATAATTTATAAAGGATGTCATCAAACCAGTATGTGGTTGTTAGGTGTCCTTGAGTTAGTGACCCATATAGACGCCATGAACAGCTGATCTGAATCCTCTCCTACTCTGCTACACTCTCATCTTGTCTGACACACACGTTAGCCCATTGCAACAGTCACTGCACCAATCCATCTGTTTGAGGGTCTTCCTCTTTCTCTTGACCCTCCACTACTCCAAGCACGGTGTCTCTGTGCAAGGAATAGCCTTTCCAAGCGACATGCCCCTGGTAGCTTAGTGGCAAGAAGCTGTGCTGCAATACTAAAGGCACAGGGTTCGAATCCACCAATTGCTCCATGGGAAGAAGATGGGCAATTTCTTTCCATAGGACTAATTATCTCTGATAACTCACTGGAGAGTCAGCTTTGACTCAACTATAAACAACAACAACAACAACAACACCATGCACAAAGAATGTGAGACTAAACTATATCATCATTGCCTCCAAGAAGAACTCTAGCTACATCTTCTCCAAGACATATCTATTTGTTCTTTTATCAGTCCATGGGACATTCAGTACTTTTCTCCAATATCACTGATGCTCAAAACCATGAATTTTTCTTCTGTTATCCTTATTCATTGTCTCTATCTTAGATGAATAGAAAACTATTGGAAAGACCATGACCTGAATCAGAAGCACCTTAGGCCTCAAACTGATATCATTGCTCCTCAGTACATTAGAGAGGTCCCTGACTGCACACTTTCCAAGTGCAATTTATCTCCTGATCTTATGACTGCTGGTTCCAAGGGTGTTAACTGTAGATCCAAGTAAGATGAAGTCATTGATAGTTTTTATCTTTTCTCCATTTATCATCATGTTGCCCATTGGTTCAGTTGTGAGAATTTTTGTTTTCTTGACGCTGAGATGCAATTGGTACTGAAGACATATTATTTTATCTTATACAGCAATCCCTTCAAGTCCTCCTCACTTTCAAAGCATGGCTGTGTCATATGCATAAAGCAGGCTATTAATGGGTTTTCTGGTCCTGGAGCCACCTCCTCCTTCATAGAGTGCAGCTTCTCAAATAATTTACTCAACGTAGAGATAGACTAGATATGGAGAAAGGGTACAACTCTGATGCACACCTTTCTTAATTTTAAACTATGTACTGTTCCCTTGATGCCTCTGAGCTGTGGTGCTGGAGAAGAGCACTGGCGAAGAGAACTAATAGATACATCTTGGAGAGATTGCAGCCTGAATACTCTTTAGAGGCAAGGGTTTGGGCTAGGCGGTACTATTCCTTGGAGAGGGACATGTTATTGGGAAGGGTGGAGGGTCATCCAAGGAGAGGAAGACCTTCAACCAGGTGGACTGACAAGGTGACTGCTACAATGTCAAGAAGTGTGGGGATGGTGCAGGAGAGGACTAGGTTCAGATCTTTTGTTCATAGGGTCACTATGAGTTGTACTCAACTCGATGGCACTTAACAACAACAGTGTTCTCTTGCTTTGTTGCACAACAGCCTCTTGCTCTTTTGGTCAAGGTATAGATTTCCCATGAACACAAGTAAGTGCTCTGTGATTTCTATTTTCTTACTGTTAGCCATATAATCATCATAGTCAAATGCCTTTGCATTGTCAATAAAGCACAAATATTATTCTGGTATTCTTCACTTTCAGTCAGGATCCATCTGACATCACCAATGATATCCCCAATGCCAAAGCCTCTTCTAAATCCAACTTGGACTTCTAACAGTACTTTATGTACTGTTTTAGTGATGTTTTAATGATCTTCAGCAACAATCTTTGCTTGACTGTAATATTAATGATATAGTTTGATAATTTCCACACACTGTTGGATCAGCTTTCTGGGGAATGAGAACAAATATGATCTCTTCCAGTCAGTCAGCCATACAACTTCCTCCAGATTTTCTGGTATAGAGTGTTGAGCATGTCCAGGAAGGTATAAATCATTTGAAACATGTCAATTAGTATCTCATTGATTCCTGGGGACCTTTTTTTTTTTTTGCCAATGCTTTCAATGTAGTTTGAACATCTTTTATTGCTATTGGTGCTTGATTATGTGGTACTTCCTGAATTATTTCAGTGTCAACCAGTTCTTTCTGGTACAGTGATTCTGTTTATTGCCTCTGTCTTCTTTTGATGCTTCCTAGAACATTCTAGATTCTGCCCATAGTATTTCTCAGTACTGCAGCTCGAATCTTGAATTTGTTTTTTATTTCTTTCAAGTTGAGAAATGCCAAGCAAATTCTTCCTTTTTAGTCTCCAATCCCAGCTCTTTGTACATTCTAATACTTTGCTTTGTATTCTCAAAGCTGCCCTTTGAAATCTTTTGTCCAGCTCTTTTACTTCATTTCATCATTTCTTCCCTTTGTTTTAACTTCTCATTGCTCTAGTACAATTTTCAATGTCCCTGTGGCATTTATTTTGTTGTTTGGGTGGGTTGTTTTTTTTTATTTCTCCTCTTTCTTTTTAGTGACCTCTTGCTCTTATCATGGATGATATCCTTGATGCCATTCCACAACTCATAAGATCTTTGATGTTCAAGACTTCAAACTTATTCTTCAGATTATTTTTAAATTCAGGTGGGATAGACTCAGGATCATATTTTAGTTCTCATAGACATATTTTCATTTCCTTGGCCTCACTTTGAACTTGCACATGAGTTATTGTTGGTCTTTCCCACAGTCATCACCTGGCCTGATTTTTTACTGATTTTTGCTGATGTTGAGTTTCTCCAATGATTCCTGCCACAGATACAGTCTGTCTGATTTGTATGCAGTCCATCAAGTGAAGTCGGTGTGTAAAGTCACCATTTTTGTTTTCTTAAAGGTATTGGTGGTGAATAAATCATTTCATACACAGAATCCATTGTATTTCCATTCTCATTTCTGTCACCAAGTCCATATTTCTGACTACCATACCTTCTTCAGTGTTTCCAATTTTTTCAGTAACAAACTATCATTTATTCATCTTGATTGCATCTTTAGTCAGTTTCAGACTGTAACACTTCATAAAATTGTTAAATTTCTTTCCCTTTGGTTTTTAGGTGTTGATATGTATATTTGAATAATAGTCATACTAATAATAGGTCTTCCTTGTATGTACATGGATACTATCCTATCATTCTGAATATTGTACTTCAGAATTGAACTTAAAATTGTCCTTTTAACTATGAATGTAGCACCATTCTTCTTCATTTTTTCATTCCTAGCATGGTATGCTGAGCGAGTTCGGCCCTTTTGATTTTCTGACTCCAACTCCTTGCACATTTCATTGTAATATTTTGCTTTGTCATCCCGTGCTGCCTTTTGAA
>NW_006399769.1:3104823-3110976 GCF_000299155.1 Elephantulus edwardii | reverse complement strand
GCTGTTGTACATAGGGTCGCTATGAGTCGCAAGTGACTTGACGGCACATAACGACAACAACAACAACAACAGCATGGTATACCATATGTCTCATTCAAATTGGAAAAAGCCAGTCCAGACCAATATTCTTGTGTTGTTATGTGCTGTCAAGTCATCTGAGACTCATAGCAACTATACAGCAGCTCTGAAACCTGCCCTGTCCTGAGCCTCCCTCACTGATTCTGACATACCTACTCCCATTGCCCAGTTACTGTATCAAACCATCTCATCTGGGATCTTCCTCTCCTGCGCTGTCCCTCCACCCTTACAACCGTGATGTCCTTCTCCAAGGACCGAACACTCCTGGCCACATGCCCAAAGAGTGTGAGATGGAGCTTCAAAATCCTAGCCTCCAAGAAGAAATTTCGTCTCAGCCTTTCTATAACAGACCTATTTGTTTTCTTGGCGGTCCATGGTATGTTCAGGACTCTTCTCCAGCACCTCTTGTTGAAGACATTGATTTTTCTTCTGTCATCCTTAGTCACTGTCCAGCTCTCTGATGCTTAGCAAGTAATTGCAAAGACCATGGCCTGGATCAGGTGCCACTTAGTCTCTAGATTGACATCGTAACACATAGTATTCATCCTTAAAGGAAAATGAAGTTCTAATATATAATAATATAGATGAACTTTGAAAACCTGCTGAGTGACATAAAGGAGACTGAAAAAAATAATACTACAGGATTCCACTTAAATTAAATATTTTAAACAGACAAATATGTAGGCACACTCAGAATTGACAGGACTGGGAGGAGGTAGTGAAAGTTATTGCTTAAAATTTTCTATTTGATTAAATAGAAAAATTTTCCATTGTGATTAAAACAAAAACCTTACCTATATAGAAATCTAGACCTGTTTTAGTTTTCTGTGACTGCTATAAATAATGATAACAAACTTAGTGACTTATTCTGATGCCAGAAGCTTGAAATAGACTGCAGTGGGCCAAAATCCAGCTGTTAGCAGGGCTATTTCTCCTCCAAATGAGAAGCTCTGGAAAGAATTCTTGTCTTGTCTTTTTCAACTTCAGCGACACACAAAAGTCAATCAACACATAGACTCATCTATCACTCCAAATCTGACACAACATAATCCATGAACTAAAGACATGATTAACATCACTCAGGCCCCAGAGAAACTTTAGTCATCAGACTATGGAGACAATTAACGATTTTTTCCACTTCAAAATTCAGAGATGCACACAGATTTAGTGTTAAGATGAGTTAAGAATTGAAAGCACTTATGCAAAAGAAAGCACAAGCAGAGTAAAGTATCCAAAAAGCTGGACTCTATGAAGAGAAGTGTGGTACCAGGATTGGAGTGAGATCTTCAATAACCTTCATTATGCAGGTGTCACAACCTTGCTTGTGTGGAGGAGGACCTGAAGCACTTGTTGAAGAAGATCAAGGAATGTAGCCTTTAGTATGCATTCCGTCTCAATGTCAAGAAAACAAAGATTCTTACCACTGGACTCATAGACAACATCATGAAGGATGGAGAGGAGATTAAAACTGTCAACAGCTTCATCTTGGTTGGATCCACAATAGACATCCTTGGTCCGGGCAGTCAGGAAATAAGGAGACACATTACACCAGGAAAATCTGCAAGTAGGAAGCTTTCCAAATTGTTGAGGAGTAGTGATGTTAGTTTAAGGACTAAGGTGAGTCTGGTTCAGTAATCATAGTCTTTCCAGTTACTTCCTATGCATATGAGAGCTGAACGATGAATAAAGACGACAGAAAAAGAATTGACATCTTCGAGCTGTGGTGTTAGAGAAGAACACTGAACAGCTCATGGACAGCCGAGAGAACAAACAGATATGTCTTGGAGAGTATGCAGCCAGCGTGCTCTTTGGAGACAAGAATGATGACGCTTTGCCTTACATACTTTGAGCATGTTGTTAGGAAGGGCTATTGCTTGGATAGGGACATGATGCTGGAAGGATGGAGGGTCAGTGAAGGAGAGGAAGACTCTCAACCAGGTAGATTGACATGGTGACTGCCACAATGGGCTCTTGTGTGCCAGAAATTGTGAGAATGGCACAGGATAGAATAGGATTCAGAACTTTTGTTCATAGGGTTACTATGAGTCATATTCGACTAACAACAAAAGCAACTATACAAAAGAAAAAAACAAATTCATTATCTTGCCCACATTTACTTTCAGCATGAGTGTAATTGATTCTGGCATAACAAATCACTGTTTCCCCATTGTGGTGGCTGTCTATTTTCTTGTTTCATTTGAATTCTAGTTAATAGTTCTAAATATAGTCACAGATTATTACAAATTTCACAGCAGTTGCTTATGCTCACCAAAGGACATTTTATATTAAATTATTTATATTCTTCTAATAAATGTATATATTTAGGGTTAAATGTATATATTTAGGGTTATACATACTCTAATGTGGCCAGATATTATAGTTGATAGTGCATTGTGGTTCTGACAAAAAGGCTGTGTGTTTAGCAGTTCAAATCCACCAGCAGCAAAGGAACACATGAGGAATGTTTCTATTCATTAGTCATTGTTATTTTTGTTGCTAAGTGCTGACAGGTCAACTATGATTCAGAACAATAGATCTGAACGTTTTCCTATCCTACAGCCACTCATGATCTCCTTCACTGCCAAGCCCACTGTTGTAGTCACTGTTTTGTAATCCCTCAATCTATCACACTGAGGGTCTTCCTCTCTTTCATTGACTCTAAGAAAATTGGAAATTGTAAAAAAGAAAAGAACTAGAATACTGAAATAAGAGAAGGACTGATACAGATCATTTTGAATCAGAAAACCACATGTTCTACTATGTTGTAAAGACACATTGAAGAGGAACAATGTCACATTTATTGTCAAAAGAGCATTTCAAGATCTACTCTAAAGTACAATGCTGAGTGAGTGTATCCATATATATACAAGGAAGACCTTTTAACACAAATATTATTCAAATATGTGCAACAGCCACAAAAGCCAAAGATAAAGAAATTGAAAATTGCTACCAATTTTGAAGTTTGAAATTGATTAAACATGCACTCAAGATATATTAATAATAACTGGTGACAGGAATGTAACATTTTTTAAGAAGAACTAGTAGTTGGAAAATGTGACCTTGGTGAGAGAAAAGAAGTTGGCGGTCATACCAAAGAATTTTGTATAAACAATTGTTTATTTATTGCAAATACTTTTTCAAAAATATAAATTCTAACTGTACATATGAATCTCACATTATGACCTAGTGATAAGAAGGTGCACAGAAATCTGAAGGCACGCAGTTTGAGGCCACCAGCTGCTCCATTGGAGATGGATGGGCAATCTCCTCCCATGCAATTAACTGCCTCTGAAAACACACTGGAGGGTCAGTTATGGGTTTGTTCCAACTCGACGGTACACAACAACAACAACATATCTGTGCAAAGAGATGTTGGAGGAGTTCAATATCAGCAGTGAAACCAAGACCAGGGAACTGACTAAAATAGACCACCAACTACGCATTCCAACTGAAGGTGATAAAAATTAAAACAAGTTCCCAAAAAGCAAAATATGACCCCAATTGAATTTACAATTCATCTGAAGAATAGGTTTGATAAATTGAACACTAATGGCCAAATTTCAGATGAATTCTTGGGAGACATCATCCATGAAGAAAGCAATAGTTTTTACAAAGACAGGAAATAAAGAAAAGACCAAAATAGATGTCAGAAGATACAAAAGTCAAACAAAGGAAAGAATGCTGAAGTAAGATGAACAGAGAATTTCAAAAGACAAAGCAAAGTATTATAACAAAGTGTACAAAGAGCTAGAGTTAGAAAATCAGAAGAGACGAACATGCTCAGTATTTTATTTATGCTGAAAGAACTGAAAAACAAATCCAAGTCTTAAGTCTTAAACAAAATCTCAAATTATACAGGAAGCATCAAAAGAAGATGCAAGGAATACAAGTCGTTGTACCAAAAATAATTAAGACAATGAATCATTTCAGGAAGCAGTATATTATCAAGAACCCAGAGTAATGAAGTTTCCTTCCAAGCTGTATTTAAGGCTTTGGAGGGAAAATTAAGGGCCCAAGTACTGTTGAAATAGGTGAGGTGTTTCCGGGGCATATACAGTCATAGGTGTGCTCACCAGTCTATGCCAAGGAATTTAGAAAACAGCTACCTGACTAACTGATTGGAAGAGATTCATATTTGTCCTCATATTTTTTTAAAAAAGATCCATCAGAGTGTAGAAATTATGAAACATTAGCCATTGTTATTATTGTTGTTGTAATGTGCTGTCAAGTCACTTGTGACTCATAGCAACCCTCGTAGCCCTGAAACCTTCACTATCCTGTGCCAACTTTACTGTCTCTGACACATCTACCCTCATTACCCAGTCACTAAATCAATACATCTGCGATCTAAATATCAAATTAATGATGAGCTATCATCTTATTCCAGTAATAACAACAAAGTTTAACTAGACCAAAAACAACAAATGCTGGCATGGATGAAGAGAGATTAGAATTCTAATCTAATTAGAACACTACTTGGTGAGAATGCAAAATTGTGCAACCACTTAGAAAACAGTTTGACACCTCCTTACAATGTTGAATATATGAATACCTTTTGATCCAACAACTTCACTACTAGGTATATATCTGAAAGAAATAGAGCTGGAGTGCAAACAGATATACTCATATTCACTGGAGCACTATTTACAGTAACAAAAAGTTTGAAACAGTCTAAGTGCCTACCAACTATTTATTGGATAAAAAACTATGGTACATATGTTGTTGTTGCTGTTGTTAAGTGCCATCAAGTTGCTTGTGACTCATAGTGACACTATGTACAACAGCCCTCTCCAAGGATTGGTTCCTCCTTGCAACATGTCCAAAGTATGTCAGACAAAGCTTCAGAATCTTTGCCTCCAAGGAGCAAGTCATTTTTCACCCTAAGGTGAATCTATTTTTTTCTCCTAACGGTCCATGGTATATTCAATACTCTTCTCCAGCACCACAGCTCAAAGGCATCAATTCTCCTTCTATCATCCCTATTGACATGTAAAAAAATGTAATATTGATTATTCACCATTGCAAGAACATAGATACAGCCCAAATATCCAACAACTGAATGAATTGAGAAATTGTGGTACATTCACACAATGGAATGCTATGCAGCACTCAGGAGCAATAATTAAAATAAATACTCCATAACTTGAGAGAGACTGGAGTGTATTATGCTGAATGAACTATCTCAGTCTCATAAAGACACATACTGCATAAGACCATCATTGTAAAAATAGAAGGATAACTAGTAAAACGTGTGTAGGAACCCAAGAGGCGGGGTCAAAGAAAATGGGAAGGTTCCAGTAGGAACCTGAAGAGACAGGGTAATATTGTACATACACAGTCCAATGGTGACTAATTTTATAAAGTATAATGAATTGGAATGATTGCATGAAACAGTGTGAATTAAGAATAGTGTGAAACACAATGAATACAAACTTTGTAAGCAAACCAATATAAAATAATTTTTTAATGTAATATTCCAAAGAAGGGTGACCCAACAGAGTGTGGAAAACATAGAACAATATCATTTATTTCACATGCAAGCAAGATTCTACTGAAGATTATCCAAAAACGACTGGAACAGTACGTCATCAGAGAACTACCAGAAGTTCAGGCTGGGTTTAGAAGGGGTCGTGTTACTAGGGTAATGTTAGAAGGATCTTAGCTGAAAGCAGGGAGTACCAGAGGAATGTATATCTGATTATGGAAAGGTGTTTGACTTTGTGGATCATAACAAACTGTGGCTGACTCTGAGAAGAATGGGAATACCAGAACATTTAATCATGCTAATGTGAAACCTATACTTGGACAAAGAGGCAGTCATCAGAACAGAGCAAGGAAACACTGCATGGTTCAAAATTGGGAAGGGTGTATACCAGGGATGTGTCCTGTCTCCATACCATACCTTTTCAACCTGTATGCAGAACAGATTATCTGGGAGGCTGGTCTCTATGAGGAGAAGTGTGGTGTCAAGATTGGTGGAAGATCTATCAACAATCTGTGATATGCAGATGACACAGCCCTGCTTGCTGAAACTGAGGAGAACCTGAAGTGCTTGCTACAGAGGGTCAAGGACTG